>NW_010127873.1:8844-21117 GCF_000699245.1 Pterocles gutturalis | reverse complement strand
CGGAAGAGCTAAACATCTTGTCATGCCACAAAACCAGGGCTGACCTGGTGAACCAGAACCGATGTGTTCAGTAGCACTCTGAGGAAACAAAGCTCTCCTGGGGCAGTAAAGCAGATGTTACAACCAAATGGCATGAACCTCCTAGGGTATAAAGATCAATAATGTATTTTAGAGGGTAGGAATTGTCAATATCTTTTCTTTTTCCTCTACACTTCTGTTTACAAAACTATTGAGAAATAGATTTTTTTATGCCTTCTTTCTCAGAAAACCTATGGTGTATGACGAAGTGATACTACTAAACCATCAGAAGAACCATGAATATATAGTCATGAATAGCACTGAGTCACAAATGGCTAGTATTTCTCAAATATCCCTTCCAGTAACATGCAACATAAAGCATTAAAAATAATATTTTTTAAAAAATTGAATTTTCAACACTGCTGCTAGCAGCTGCAGGTCAGCTCACCAACCTGAATTAGAAATATTAAATTCAGTGTTGCTTCTAATAGTTTGGAGACAGCTACCAGAAAAGGCAGAGAGACTAGAGGAGAAAAGGAGCAAACAGCTGAACGAGGCACATGCTTGGAGCCTGTGACAGTAACATTGCCAGCTCCAACCACTTAATGTAGCCAGATGACTTTGTGCTATTGCATGGAGACAACTTACTACTTGGAAGTATGACAAATAAAAAATGATACTATTAATAAAGACAACTTAAATACACATTTAATTTAAAAATAAAAGAAAGCCTCAGTTCCTCTGTTTTCAGAAAACATCTTATCAAAATAGTACCATAGGCTTCACGAAAACAATGTAAAGACAAGTATAGCTCCTCTTTCTCTTGCCATCAGTGAAACAGAAAAAAATGGCTAAGGGAAAAAAAAATCATTTAGCAAGTGTTCAACTCCAATAGAAAGCTTTTAAGTTTTGAAAGAAAGCCAACCAATTAACTTAGTATTTTCTAGTAATAGGCATTTACCCACGTCAGCTATGCCAGCCTTTTGTTTAGTACAGAATTATTGCCCATAAGTCTTGAAAATTGAGCCTGCCATACGGATATTTTTAAACAAAAGCCCACACCCATTTAATAAATGCAAGCATCTCAGAGATAATCATAACCTGGCACAGAGCAATCAGACAAAGGAACATGGTCATTTTACAGAGCACTGAATCAAAGGCACTCGCATCCAGCTTCTCCCCCTTCCCTCCACCAATGGCACCTTGTCATCGCTGAAATACATATCGAGCAGAATGCAATCAACTCAAATATGAGTACCAACATTTCCGTCAGATGCCAACTATTTCATATAGCACTGCAGTTTCATAGATAGAGATAACGAATATATATAGCGCACCCTCAGCTAGCTTAAAGCCACGGGGTTCCCTCTCAAGTCTGCTGTGGGTTCATTTTACACCTGATCTTGAAACAGGAAAGATGATTCGAACAGGATGGTACGAAGACACTTGTCATCATGCAGATGGATGATGACTTGAATACAGCTAGTCATACTAAGTATGTAACAATACATATAAACACACACATATATTTACATATTCTTTTTTTTTCATATGGAGAAATATTGTCTGCTATAGGAAGAGAATATAAAGGTGAGACTGCAACTGATTTCATGTATTAGTATTTCGGAGATCATTATCAGAGTACAAGCAAATACTTTGTGCTCAGAGAGGTCAATAAAATTCAGTGGGGAGCACTGACCACACCTCTCAATTATGCAGCCATTACCAGCACATTTGACTTTTATTAACTTTACCTTTGTAAATAACAAAAGAAACAACAAAAACAACAACAAAAGAAACCCAGCACCAGCTAACAAGGTCTTCTCTATGATGAATACAGACGTTTCCTGATTGCTTCTGCAAACAGACAAATTATTCCTTACATTTATTAACCAGAGGGAAGACAAAATTTTCTTCTGCTGCTATTTTATATTTAATCATCTCTTTTCAAGCACTCCTTGAAGTTCTCAGGTATCTCAAGCTAACAGAGTTTACACCCTGAAACATCTTAACTATATGACGCTAAGTGTTTTTGACAAGCTCTATTATAATTACATTTAAATGTTTTGTTCTAATATTTGTGTTTGCCGAAGTCTTTGATGGGAGATTAAATTACCTTCGCCCTAAAATCCTATAATAAATAAAAGAAAACAGAAATGTAGTGTCAATTTGTGTCCAAATCTGCTTACAAAAGAGAATTAGCTCGGGCCTTTGCCCAGCCAAGCGCTTAATCATGTGCATAATTTTTATTACGTCAGTATTCCCATTGATGTCAATGACCAACTGAAGTTATGATCGTCCAGTTATATGCCAGAGTGCTCTCCTGGATCGGGTCCTAAGAGAATTCACAACACATTGCAGTGACTCAGGACAGCCAGGCCAGGGAAAGTCTCTCGGTACAGATGTCAAGAGAATGCTTAGCACACAGCCTGATGCTCCCTTACACATAATAAGAAGTCACATATAATAAAACAGATGACAGCCTTGAATTACATTTTTAACATAAAAAACAGCACTACACTGGCCTGAGATGATGAAGTACCATCCAATATTCAGGCAATTAATTGATTATTAGAGCAGTGCCAGTTAATTAAATAAAAACATGAGAGATGCAAAAATTGTGTTCTTTTTTGCATTTATGCATACCCAAATGTTACCTTATCATGTTTCATACAGTTCAGGGGAACACACTGACACCTCTAATTCCCAAAGTAACTTGTGCCTATCCAGCATGGCCTCACTGCTTAGAGAAAAGCTCACTGGGATCAGCAGCAAACAAAGATATCTGGGGCATCTCCAGGTAACAGGCTCATTCGTATAAAGGACTTGCAAGTCATTCAGCACTTGTCTGCAGAAAAAAAGTGGCTTCTTTTGACTCTCTTGAAGTCTCCATGTGCTGGTCAGCAAGCTTTGTAAAAAAACACCAGTGAGATTCTATCCTGAATCAAGAGACAAGGAAACCAGGATAACTTGGGAGACTTTTCGCAAATACCTTCAGGAAAAGATTTCACACTGACAAAGTTTTGTTTTTTATGTAGTAGAGACCAGACTGAGAGCTTCTGCAAAGGAAAGACATTTTTAACTGTGTGATGGAGTTGAAAGCAGGCTTAGGCAGCCAGAGAAAAGGATTTAATTATCGCTTTGTCGACTGTATCCTGTCCACAGCCAGTGCTGCCTACTTTGATGCCTGCAGTTGCTGCCACTAGTTCTCCCCCAGCAAACAGCCAGGGAAGATAAGGTGTGTTTGGATTCTTTTTGCTGGAGAGGATATTGTTTTTCTTCTGCCTGTTTTATAAACTCCAGCTCTGTTATATCTCCTGGTCATTATTCAGTCAAGTGAAAAACAAATATTTCCTGCTTTCTGCACCAGCCAGTGATTGCAATGTCAGAATAATCTGTATTCTTCTCTCGAATTCCCTTTAGTTTGCAGTATATAGCGTGTGTGTGCATACACACACTATAACACTATATATACCTTTTTGTATATTATATACACTATTTACATATATAATTTGCAATATTATGCATGCAGCCTCTAGATTTTTCTCAGAATCACTGCTCTCTGACACCCTTTTTAAACAACCAATTTTAGCAATTAGTCATTATTGCTAGTAGAAAGAAAAAACCACAACTTTAGGTCCACACATGCTTACACTCATCCTGGTAGCACTGATTTTTTTATGCTGACCAGAACCTAAACCTACATGAGAAGTTGGTGGGTTTTCTCCAGTTTTAAATCCCTTCCCCTACGTTTAGCTCCAGCAGAACAAACATGAAAGTTTTGTGTAACTGTTTGCAAATGCCAATCCTTGCTTTGAACACAAAGGATGAAAAATCTTCTGCTTGTTACCCATTTCATCCACCTTGTACCATCACTCTTGGCTTGATGACAGCAGCAGCTTCAAACCTTCAGGTGACCAGCAGAATGATAACAAACCCTTCTCAAGCTTCATGCTTAATAAAATAAACTCAAAGCATCACAATATGCAGAAGAGTCCCTGCAGAGCAAATGCTTAGTCTTTTCATGACAGTGGTTTCTTGGTCATACATAGTAAAACTACATTAAAATTATATTTTTATATATAGATAGATATACCAAAACATCAGGCACAGACAGACATCCTGACAGCTAAAACTGGTGCTTTTGTTAATATTCAGATAGGATCTCTTTTTTTTTTTCCTCCTCCCTTAGGAATGTTTTCCACGAAGGACAAATTTAAGAAAAGACTGCTATATTAAGAACCGAATCTATATTAAGTCATGATCCTTCACCAAGCAATTACAATATACATAGACACATATAGCTCAGGAGATCCTTTTTGATTACTTTTCTGACTGGTTTTAGGCTTTCTTCATACACCTCATTAATAACAGTTAAGAAATATTATTTCCTGGTAAGGCTGAGCCATAAGGAGCATAAAAATCTTTCAAAAGAGCCTGTTTTTGCACATTCTTTCACCTTGCTGTGAAAACTCTTCATGAATTTTTGATTCTATGGCTGTTTCAGACATCCTGCTAAACAGACTGCTTACCTTTGAGGTTCAATTTTATTACTTTTAAATGATTAATCATTAGCTAGCCACAGATCAAGCATCTCTATTAAAGTCCCGACTTTGTTTACAAAGCCTGACAAAAGAAAGATCTCTGTGCTGCCTGTCCAACGTCATTCCCCAGAGGACCACGAAGCAGCTCTTCTGCTGAGGCTTAATCCTACATCAACTAATGACAAAGAAAAGGCTTACAGAGATCAGTTTGAAGTCAGTCTCTAACAGTAACCAAAATTCACTTTCTCATTCTTCCATTAGCACCATCAGAGCAAACCTGCACATCAAAGTTAAAACCAGTAGTCAGATGATAGTCCCAACTGTTTAAAAAGCTTTTTGTATTAATTTTATGTTGAATAGACATAGCTGTGGACATTTTCCTTTGTATGCTCTTATTAAAAAATAGGCATTCTGAGCTGTTTTACAAAGGCATGATTCTTAAATTAACCTCATGAAGCCGAACAGAGGTGCCTGGCTAAATGGCTACATATGCAAGATGCTGGAAAAACAGCAGTTCTCACTGATATTTTATTCTGAACTCATAACATTAATCCTAGAATAATAGATCTGAGATTTAAAATACCCATTATCTTTATACTCAACTCAGTGTCAAAAATGTGAATTCCAGACAAGTAATTCTCATGCTTTTACAACTGTATCTTAAGTCCCTAAAATTGTATTTTCTAATTTGAAGCATCGAAATTTAAAAACTGAGACTGTAACTGCATACGTATAATTCACACATACACTTAAGGACACATTCCATAGCACTAAAATAAAATGTTTTATAATTATCTGCTGTAGATCAGAATCAATGCTTCATGCATTTGGCCTTTGCACTCAAGAGCCAGAAAAAAAACTCACAATAATTCAGTCTCAATAGTTAAATCAGATTTTGGCCAGAAATTTCTCCCCCACACTCTGTTGATGTTCGTGAATTTCTGAAACGTGGGCTATGAATTATAGTGAACTACAGAATGAAACTACCCATGGGCACACAAGGATTTTCAGAGAACGGTTGGTGGACATCTAGGAGAGGCAAAGAAGTTTAAAGAGGGTATGTAACCACTTTTAGAGTGTTATTGATCCTACAGAAAAGATGCCTGCGAAGTCACAAGATACATGACCTTAGATGTGTCAACTACAGAAGAAAAAAAAAATATATGTTTAAACTTCAACTTTGTAACATGTATGCCATTGGTGCTGCCTGGGACATCTGAAGACTATTAGGTCTTATCATCCTTTCAATTAATTTTTTTTTAAAAGGTCAAAGGTTCTTTGTTAGACTACTGGAAGCCAGAAAAATAAATGACATTTCAAGGGGCACTCAGAAGACATCACAGTATTTTAACAAGATTTTCTGCACCACAATACTAAATAAACTGAGCACTTGCTGACAACCTAAGGACCTTGGCCACAACTGAATGGTGCCCAAGTTACTCCCACCTTTCACATTCTCAGTCTGACATATTTAACATGCCTAACTATAAAAGGCATAAGCACTGGCTAAAAATTTGCTTTTGAACAGTCCTGCAAGGAAAGAAAATCCAACCACCACTAAAAACAGAGGCCCAGAAAAAGCACGAACAGTTCTCCCCGTGCTCCACAGACTTCATTTTCGAACATACAACCTGAAAGGAGAAGGGCTGAACATAACCCCATACAGGACTTACTTTGTTTTTCAATGCCCATTCAACTTCCAGACTCCTTTGCTGGTTAATGATGCTGGAGAAGAGGGCACTTCTTCAAACCAATCCACACAGGTTCCTTCTTGTGCAGTCTACAATGTACAAGGTCACCTCATGTTGGTGCCAGAAGTCAGGAGCAAACTAAAGACTACCCAGAAGGTATAAAACATATAAAATACACTCAGTCCTTCTCATTTCTAAACAAAGACTTCTATTTTTTGTCTCTTCTCTCCAGACTCGAACATTTTATTTACAAAATGACAGGACACTACAAGTAATTTGTTTCCAGTTCTTGAATTGTCTTGCCCTGAGGCTAATTATATTAATAGACTTCCCTGGGTTTAATTAGTATTTTGTCTAACCCCAGTTGATCGTTAAAATTTCATTTAATCTGATCACTGAAATACATATTTTAAGTCTAGTCCAGATGAAGGAATTGCAAGTGTACAATTACCACTGAGTGGATGAGCCACTAAATTTAACTAAGGCCAGGGCATTTTTCACTCCTAAATTTGATTTCAGTATCTCAACTCCATTAGTGTGGATTGCAGAATCCTCCTCCTCTTTTAACTGACAGCAACAATAAATCACAACCTCTGATTTTGTGTATCGAAGACCCTAATTCTCAATTCCTGTTACTCAGCAGTCGCAGGTGGCTCTTCCCTACCCAAAACTCAAGTCTCTGCCTATCTGTGAGCCTCACTGGTTGGTAACAGCAAACATGTTGGTGCAGACATAGCTTCAGACTAGCAATAAATTATTTTGTCAATAAAGCCATTTCACCAAAGAAAATGGACTTCTGCCAGTAAAAGAACTGCTTTGCATCTAAGGTTGCATTCGTAATAGGGCTTTTACTACCAAAGTTTTTCTAGCACAACTTCTAAAAGTGCATCAGTCTTGAAGTAGCTTAACCTCCCGTACAGTTTCTGATGAGCCGTGAGTTATGGGGCTGATAGCTGTGGAGACCCAGGAGGGAATTTTTTCAAGCCCAGAGCTCTTGGCAGACATAACTCCACAGGTCCTTTGCCATGCCCACAGGGATGTATTAAATCCTTTTCAGAGAAGTATTCTATGAAGGCATAAGCACATATACTTCCCCATTTATATGAAGTGCAGCTGCTTGTGGAGACTCACTGTGGAGTCATACATCCTGCAATTCCCAGCAGGTGGGAATAACAGTATGACAAGAAGCAATACTGTAGCTAAAACAAAGTCAAACTGGACAAATCCCTGCAGAGTTACAGACACACCTCTATATAACATAAATTCATATCGGAGAGCCTTCCTCCTTCCACGAGCTCATATGTACAAGGCTATAAAGGAGTGTAGTGTCAGAGATGCTTTGTGTAGACCCTTTCCACTGGACAAATTTTGCTATAATGACATGAGACAGCCACAGCTAAACCTGTCACCAGCCACAACCAGAGAATTGCTTTGGCCTGAACTCCATCATCTCCTTCAGATGCACAGCTCGATTGGACCAAATCCTCAGTTCAACAGGAATCTTTAAAGCTAACAGCGTTGTGGCTACTCGCAAGAACTGGGCTTTGTGTGCTGCCTCCATATGTACAATTTCCTCCCAGGTGTAAGTGGGCCCAAGTGCACAAAAATACTTTTTACCTGCTGATGACAAGTAATCAAATCCACCACATTTATTAAAAGCCACTTACATCAAGCTGCGGCGTGGAGGTCATTACTGGAGCTTCCTTCTTCCTCTAGCGGATTTCTTTACTGAAAGCCATGTTTGGCACTTTGTCTACAAACACTGGCGATACGTCTGCTCCCAGTACAGTACAATAACTTGTAGCTTTAATAATCAAGTGCACCAGCTTCCCAATTTACCTATGTGCTGATTTATCAGCTGCTGCTATAGGACAAACTTCAAGCCCTTAAACCTCTATCCCAGTATGGAACCAAATAAAAAAACCCCAAAACTTAGTAACTTCTGTGTACACGGCATTTATTGGAAATGTTCAAGTACTCCTGTTTGTTTCTTTGCATAAGGCCAATTCTACTAAAAAAACCAAAGCCAAAACAAACAAACAAAAAAAAAATCACACCCTTTAATTTAATGGGTGGTTCTGTCTGCATGACAATTTATCATGTACTGTCTTGCTATGTTTAAAACAATTATTTTTCTCATTGTGCCTAAATACTACCTCTAGTATTGCATTATAAAGCTACTTCTTGAAAAGCAGGCTTTTCTTTGATTTCTCAATTAATTCTGATTTTGCCTAATATGATTAACCTTTGCAGACTCAGACCCATGTGACTTGCAATCACTGATAGAAAATTTAGGCAGTACAATTTTCCAGTTGAAAATTTTCTAACCTCAAAGTGAAAATGCTTTTAGAGATAGATTGATGAAGGTTCTTCATTGCTGTCACTACTTACAGTATCTTCTATTTAACTTCTGTTGCTACAATTGTTCAATAACTATTCTTATGCAGTAGTGGCCATCTATTTCTATGTTATTATCTGTTATGTCCCCTTCAAAAGAAATCAGTTCTGGATACAAAGCCTGACAGTGGATAACTTATAGAATCATTACTTCCTCTCCTTACGTCTCGCTTCCTTATAATGCATGAAATACAGCTAACATCTCTGTGAAAAAAAAAAGAATTTACTCACAGAATCTCTGCTCCTTCTGACTACTAAGAGACTGCTTTTGTATCATGCTGAGTGCTCCTGCTATGTGCAGAATGACTTCAACTCCCATTTCTTCATTTAGTTTAGATGGAAACTTTATTCTGATGCTAAGTTAAACCTTGAATAAATCACTGCTAGGTACTGAATCTTGTGTAACTCAGATATTTATAAGGCCTGGTTTACATACAGTTATGCTAGCAGGCTTTAGGTGAAACTGAGAACATAAAAATTAAAATAATTGTTTGTGTTTCCAGGAGTTTTCTTCAATGGTACAATAGTTTAATAACCTGCTTACAGTCTGTCTGGTTTTGTTTATCTGGAAGAAAGCAGCTTGCATGAGTAAGATAATTCAATTAAAAATTTAAAAAAAAAATACATACCCTGTATTCCCTGTATGACCAGAATATTCTGGTCACTGATGTTTTCCATGGAGGCTATGCTTCTCTTTCTACACTGAAGCCATAATACTATTCCTTAGGGGAAAAGGTTATTTGATGTACTAATAGTTTCAGATTTTATTATTTCAATTTTTTTTTTTTTTGCAGATCTGTATTCCTCTGGCCATTTTTGTTTACACAAATCTTTCCCACCAAATATTAGTCATGCTCTGATTTCTGTTAAATATTTTTGATGAGCAGAATTCTACTAGCTGGCATGGTGGCTCAGAAACAAAACAAAGCTGATTTGTAAGCATTCATATTAGCTAAAGCCTGTGGCTCAGCTGCATATCCAAACTTCCATTATAAACTTTGCTTTGCTTGTAAATCTTAGGAAAGGTCTTTTCATTGAACCACCAAGCATTAAAATGAAAATTCAGGAAGAGAAAAAACAGTATTTTGAAATTAAATAGTAACAAAAAAAATGAAGCTCTTATTCAACCTATTAGTATTTTAGGAACTAGATTTCTAGATATAATTAAAGGCAACTAAACTCCAAAGCTCCAGAACTGCACTCCGACAACAACAGACTATGACAGAAGAAAAATCAAGGATGAAATCAGAGCTCTGTTGAAACTGCTGATGTTTTGCGTGCCTTTGCTTTTAAAACACATAAATGGTAACTACACTGAGAGAAATTATACTGCTTGTGATTCAACAGCGTGTATGTGAGAGGTTAATCAAGCAGCTGCATTTTCCATATTCTGTAACTGATAATCAGAAGCAGAGAGCCGGTATCATTTCCAGAATAAACTACTGCTTCATTCGCCCTCTCTGTAAATCAAATCTTCACGTGTAGTCCTTCAGACCCCACCCACTTCTTGACAACTTAATCAGGTTTTCAGATTTTCACCAGGCAATTTCTGTGCCTGCAAAGGAATATAACCTATGACATACCCTCTACAGTCTACACCATTGCCGTTGTTTCCTGCACAATTAGCATTTGGTTGGGCTCCTTTTCATGAGTTGAGAGCCCCTGGTTGTTAATAGCATCCTCAGTCAGAGATCACCCTGTAATATAAAAAGGGAAATGCCTCCATGGCCATGTGAAGAGAAGGAAGCATTTGCAGAAAGAGCTCTTTCCACTGAATACCCTGCCTGGATCTCCATACCTGGGCAGGGTCTATTTAGTCACAGTTCCACTCAAGAGTTTTTGAAACATCTCTTTCTAATTTCCTACCAAGTACAGTCTCATTATCTTGTTAAATATTGCAGCTCAGCTCAAAAAGCTTATTAAAAAGACGCTGTGTTCTTCTATAAAAAGGAACGTCTTCTTAACTGACAAGAAAGAGCGGCATTCACGCAAATGCTTGAGTCAAGCTGCTTGCAGGGGAAACTTGCTCTATACCTGCACAGAGACCTCTACAAAGGAAGGGAGGTTCAAGACACAGGATCAAATAAGCTGAAGGTGGAGAGGAGAATGAATACAACAGTACTGCATGCAGCACCTTCACAGGCTGACGATTTCAAGAGGTTTTTTTTCTGTTGATAACTGATGTCCAGTCTGTTTCTCTCACTTGACTTCCTTTCCAACAAGAGCATTTGAGCTCTGCCTCTTTTCAGCCTTCTTTTCTTAAGCAGAAAAACCAGCATCCCACTATTCATACCATTTCCCAAGAAGGAACTAAGTAACAAGCAAACTGCAATTAGGAAAGATATGCTATCAGGACATTTTACATTCTTGATAAAATGACATATAAACTTTGCATAAAGTTCATTTCATCAGTACCACAGCATGAACCACTGCATCATTTACTTATCTTCAGCTGCTGCAAATCCTCAGAGCTGGGGGATGGAACTAGAACAGCATTAACTCCAGTGTTTCTGTGTCAAGTATTGTCTTAGGAGGCTGCCTTACTGCAGGCATTCTTTCCATGACTTCTTTATTTGATGTTAAACAAGAACCAAAAGCCAAGGTGTCGTGCAAACCAACAGCAGTAATTCAGTGGCAGCAGATGTGCATCTTTCTTCAATTATCAGACATGTACATAGCAAGAAAGATTAGTAAGAGTTGCAGCTATGTCTTCTGCATCGCTACCTTTGGCTTTCCTGTTTCGTATTTCCTGGACTTTGACAGTTAACAACAATCTCTCTTTCTCCAAGAAAAAATATCTGATGATTCAGAGATGCACAATTAGATTGAAATAGTCCAGGTTAGGGAATTAAAATAAAATAGCATGTGTATCAAATGTGACGAGGTTGTCAGGATTTTCCTCCCAGATTTATGGAAACAGATGAAACATTACATAAATTCCTCACTGG
The DNA here is from genome assembly GCF_000699245.1 of Pterocles gutturalis. Taxonomy (NCBI): domain Eukaryota; kingdom Metazoa; phylum Chordata; class Aves; order Pterocliformes; family Pteroclidae; genus Pterocles; species Pterocles gutturalis. The sequence continues at coordinate 9,519 of NW_010127873.1, read as the reverse complement.
TAGTTGAGGTTAAGCTCTGCTGCAGGTCATCAGTTTAGAACATTTTACTATTCTGACCTAAAAGATTTACTTATAGCTACAAGTACTCTCTTCCATAATCTACATTTGTTGGAGAAAAGAATAAATTAGAGCGCTTTTTTTTTTTTAAATAAGAGTAATAAAATTCAAGAAATGTAAGCCTGGAAAGGACTTGAAAGATCATCAATGAAGTGTAATGGAGAAGAAATACTTCAGTAAAACAAATACGTATGCTGTTGTAAATATTGTTCTTACTTCTGAATCCTTCACTCCAATTTTGCAATACCCACACTATCCCTACTCCACTGTAAAAAAGCAAACAAACATTGAGGGCACTGTCTGATTTAGTTACTACTGGAAAATTGCATTAGGCAAAGATCCCAAAATAATAACTATTCTGCTTTTTGGCTTTTAAACAAAACATACACATTTGCAAACACTCTCTATGCCATCACTTCTAGCCTGCAGTTTATTATAAAGCACAGCAAAAAGACTACATTGATAGCACTGCAGAAAACATACCTTGATCTGTCACTTTGTCATCTCTTTGATCACTGAAATAATGTCAATAGTCATACAGCTACAGAAGTAAAAATGGTTCAGCATTTACATATATACCAAGAAAAACATTAAAATACTTGGAATGAGATTGTAATA
>NW_010127873.1:0-8697 GCF_000699245.1 Pterocles gutturalis | reverse complement strand
AACTGGGACAACAGGATGACATGAGGTTTTTCATTAATAGAGACATGGGGTCCAGCTTTCTAGGATTAGACAAATTGGATTTTAGCTCTCAAACATGAAGTGCGCTGTCAAATATAGTCTCTTCTTCCAAGAAACATGTCATAGATAAAGGAATGGAATTGTAAATAGATTACAAACCGTACTTAAACTGATTATAGGTTATTGCTTGATCCTAACCAAAGACATGTAGTGGTGCAGGCTGCATATCATTGAACCAAGCTCCTGTTTTAGAGGGATTTCACATGCGATTCTCAAGAAGCAAGACTAACTACGAAGAAACTTTCTAGAAGAAAGATAGAAACACACCAAAAATGCATCCGCACTACGTATAAATACTTTGGTGGGTTGGGTGTAGATAAATAAACTGACATTGACAGAAATCCATAACTGAAAGTGCTTCATACAGCACTTCAAACTACTTCAAAGTAGTAACTCTTTTGATTCTAGCTAGGGGTAAGCAAATATAGTTGTAGAATGAGTAGAGAAACAAATACATTGAAGTAATAAAATTGTACCAGTGTTATTAATTGCTGCTTAGTGGACTTTTTCCTTGCTTAGCTGTTGCCCAATAAAAACTAAATAACTGATAAGGTTGCACAAGGTGTTCACTGCCTCCCCATCTTCACCAGGCTTTGCCAGCTGCTATTTGGAGAAGCCATCTCTCCCGCTTCCAGTCCCCTGCTCCCTGCCTGGCCCTGCGGGCTCCCTAGTGCTCTGTGCCAATCTGCACACTCGCGTGGCTGCACAGCAAAAGGAGGAATGGGGAACCGATCCAACTCAATGACCCTAAGGTAGAAAAGCACATCTGTTTTTCAGCTCTGCGAGTTCCCTTGCTCTTGGTGCACAAATGCTTCTGATGCTACCAGGGAGTCCTGGCAGAGGGCTGAGAATACGTGGACAAACCGAGAGGGCTAAGGGCAGTGCTTTCAGTGCTGTGGGGCTGGTGCCAACGCACGTCTTGAACAGGAGTTTAGATGTCTGCCCCTCTTCATGGGGTCTCCATGGCTAGCTGGTGCTCGCAGGGACTGTAGAGCATTTCAAGAGAGCAAAAGTAATGTTTACCTAAAGGTTCATCCCAACGGCATGACCCGTCTTTCTTTTTTAAAGGAAAAGTGGGCTCCACCTTCCCCAGTACAGCACATGCAGCTCACTCTTGGGGCTCCTTGACAGCAGTGCTTTGCGTCAGGCCCTGATACTGCTGTTTTCACGTTTCACCTCCCCTGGCTGCTAGTCATTAAAATTTCATGTCCTCTCATTGGTCTTTGGTTGCCTTTCCACGATAATCGCAGTCAGATGCTGATGCTTCATTCCTACCAGACAAGGCACGTGATCACCAGCAATCTCTTCTCTTCTTCAGGAGAAAAATTCGCTTATGACAGAAGACAGGCACATTAAAAACAATAAGCAAAAACATTTCCCACATTTCTAAAGGAGTATATTTTAGACAGTACAGCTCATGCTTTGTAACAGGACTCCCACCTATAATACATATAAAAACAAAGAACAGAAAAAGATTTTTTAAATGGGAAAAAATCTATTTCTTTTAATATAAAACTATCTCTATTTCAGAAAAAAGTATATTATTTCCACCAATATCAATTATTTCAAAGGAGCAAATGAACAGAAATATTTGCAACAGACTAAAATTAATTATTTTAAATAGCTATCACTTCTAAAATATAGATTTTTTTCCTCCAAGTCTCCCTTGCGATGTCTTTTGCTAAAAAACATGCATCAGAATCTTTTTGTTCACTTCATTCACTCCAGTCTCATTCTTAAGAAATAAAATTTATTCTATGTTTGTTAAAATGTAAACAGTCTCCAGAGCTTTTAATTAAGGTCTTAATGTATATATACAAAGAAATCAGAACAGACACATCAAATTACACTGAGACCCAAAGAAAAACAGTTGAACTATTAGCCAGACTGGCTGGGCTGCGTGTGCCCAGCTGGCGGGCTGCCCTTCCATCCCAGGATTTACAAAATCCAGCATCAGCCCCTGCCCACATCACTCATCTCTGCATTTCAAGAAAGATTTTCAAACCCATAAGCCATCAGATTTCTTTCCCAGACATCGTTTCAAATATTAGCACTTTTGTTTTTAGTTTGCATATTACTTTCTCTTAGACATGTACCACATGACAAGTCACCCCCTTTTTTTTTTTTTGCAAAGTGATGATGTTTCTTTTTGTTAAATCTGCTAATCAGTGTCAAGAGCAACTTGAGAAAGAGCAATCCTGCATGTGCAGAGCCCACTCAAGTTGGCTTTTCAAGCTAACAACTTATTATTTGAAGTAAAATTAAAAGCAAGACATTCAGCTCCCTCTAGGTGATGGGAATTTTAAAGAACACTGCCACATACCTCAAGAATAAATAACACTGAAATACAGATTATGTTTTTTTCTTTCCTGTGGTGATTTGCTTGTTGATTGCCTGTTCATTTCCTAGAGCCATTTCTAAGCTCTCTACTTCCTAAACCCAAACAACATCAACTCCCCTGCCAAACTGTAATCATACACTGATGTGAGAGAAAGGAACTGAAGGCAGCAAAGAAAGCCTTACACATGTTGCCTGTGCTCAGTCCCAGCAAGAAAAGAATTTCTTTCTTTATTTAATTTTGGGGGTGGGCTCGCACTGCCATCAAGGAACCTGGAAAACATGTGACATACTGACAAGCATCCTACAAATAGACTTTGACTTTACCCAAGAACTCTGATTGGCAGCAATTGATATAAGATCTAGCTTTAAAACCTGTGATGAACAATACTCTAAACCTATTTGGTTGTATAAGCAACGGTATCCATGGCACAAGCGAGCATGCAATCCACTCTTCTTCTCCCTCTGTCCAAAACTGAGCATGTGGGTTTCAATGAGAGCTTTGGCTGTGTGCCCTTTGCTTTTTTTCGTGCATGCTGCTGAAACCGCAGAACCTATATTAACACATATGTGGTGGCCTTTGACCCATGCTGTTGCAATTCTCAAGCATGATCCCAAATAGAAAGGCACAAAAAACCATGCATTTCTTAGCTTCCCTATTTCCAACTCCCTTATTTTCAGCAGGTAGAACAACTGTACAGGGTTCATCTGGCCAGACTGCACTACGTATTCATGCAATTCAGTTCTGTACTCCCAGAAGCAATTGACAATGTGCACTCAAGAGGAGAAAGAAAAGTATCCATCTGCATCTACAGCAGAGTCCACTATTTTCACGCAAATAAAAGCGCTCTCTCCTAATCTTTTTTCCTGGTTTATAAGAAAGTTAGAATTATAAGTGTCTCTCTAATATTTAATTGCAATTGAAATAACTTTATACCAAACAGTTTTATATCATTTGACATTAGCTCCAAGAGTGAAAGAAAATGCAATTTTTTCTTATACTCTAAATAATCCTGCAATAGTTTTGAATTTATCATCAGGACAAACTGCATGACGAACAGGCACAGTTACTACTCGGGGAAAGCTTCTGACAACATTTTTACATTCTCATCCCTCTTCTTAATTCTGGGCTACTTAATACAGAAACCTCTTTAAACGACGCTTTGTCTCCCAGTTCTCCAGTTCTGGGATCACACCTTCCCTGGATGTGCCAAACAGATTTCTTAGAACAAGACTTCTTAAGCATATGCTAAGTGCTTTGATGAATCACGCTCCGCAAGCAGACAGGATAGGAATAAATTTCCTTTAAATGCGATGTGCGTGGTTGAGCCATCTAACCCAGTTCAGGCAGTTCTGTGTCTATGCTTGTTGGCTCCCATCATGAAGTGAGTTCACAATGGATACTCTGTGTAAGAGGCATCTTAAATAAGGCTGAGCAAACCGGTATAGCAGTGCTGGAGAGGTGTTCGTCTCGACTCTGCGGAGTTGCCCAGACTCCTCAGTTTGCTTTCTGAGTGCTGGAACAGAGATAACTGAACAGATACTCTGAGTAATTATTCCAAATATTCCAACAGTTTCCAAATATGAAGTTTCCTAAAGCCAGCATGGAGGCATCCACAGTTCCAGCAGCAGGCATCTCATCTTGGGGCAGAGGGAAGCTCATAACCCCATCACCTACAAGCATAAGGCCTCTTTTTGGTCTGCAGAGAGAGAGAGGCCTCTGGAGAACAACTCCTGGCTCCTCCATCAGGGTGGCAGAGCCCAGGACACGAGCACCACCACCTTCACTGCACCTTCTCCCTTGGTAGCACTACCAGCTGGGAGAGTCCGTTCTCCATACTGCCAACAATAGCATCTATGTGGTTCATTCATAAAACTGACCAAGGGTACTTGGGTATTGCCAGATCGCAAAAAGCTAACAGAGATTCTATAATATTTGTTTACAGCCTGGTAAATTTTACCTTGGCATTTGTAATTTGCCCAAAGACATTTTCAATTAAAGTAAAAAACAGTACTCCCTCTCAAATGCATGTGTATTTAAATACTCTTAATCAAGCTAGTATCTGATACCTAAAAAAACAGTAAAGGGTTTATTTTTATTATGCAATTTGCAAGTGTCATATGCAAAAACTTAAATTAGCAATATCAAGTGATTATGCTTCCAGAGAACAAATCGCTTTAAATATGAACCAAAAGGAAAAGACAAGCATCTTCAAAATATGACCAGACCTGAGCACAGCTTTCATATTCTTCTCTCTTATTATGCAACAGTTAAATAATCCCACTTCTCCTCCCACCATTTTCAACTCTCCTGACTCCAGCAGGGGGTAAAACCTACAGTGTAAAAAAAATTAGTTTCCCCAGTTGAAATACTGCCACAAACGTATCAGTGTCTTAAAAACGAGCTAGATCACATTCAGAATTGCCAAGAAGAGTTTAAAGCAGCAATAGCTCCTTTGAAACAGGCAGAAGTGTCACCACTTTGACTACAGTGGGAAACATGATGCAACAATTAACGTGTCATTTATGATGACTTGCAACCAAGGACAAATCTCACCCCTTTAACAAAATGAACAGTCACCATCTGCAAGGGCTTGATGTTCTCTTAAGACCCAGGAGGAGTGAAAAACTTCTTTTAACTTAAACTACTCTAGTGCATACTAGCATAACTCTGTCACCTCTACAGTAAAGATGTTTGGTTCATACTGCTGAAAAGCAAAACCCACATGTAGACCATGAGAACAAAAGCTGACCTGTAGGCACTGACCAAAGCGAGAGTGAATTTCTGCACCATAAGCAGCCTCTGCTCCCAAAGCCCCCAGTGCCTGGGGTTACCACAGCACACCACTCCAAAGCACAATATGAAAACAATTCCAAAATAAATTCTCCTCTTCTTTCATCTAAACCCAAGCAAAAACCAAACCTCTGCAGCAGTTCTGAAAATGTTGATCCTGCATTGACTTGTAAAACACACACCCCGAGACATAAACAACCTCCTCTTCTCTCTGTCCTCCTGCCACTTACCCACCAACAACTTCCAGGTTTACCCTGGTAGCAACAGTCCATGGCTGTGAAGAAAGACTTTACTACTGCTAAAAACAAATAGAAATAAATATTTCTGCAGAAAAAGGTGATATTCTCTCCTACAAAACCACAGTGTTGTCTGATGTGCATGTACACACAAAGAAAGAAATGGGGGAAGACCAGTGGGCTGCAGGGCTTACCTGTGGGCAGGGAAGCAGCAGCCTGGGCAGATCCCCGGAGACGGCTTTGGGAGGAAGGGCAGAAAGACATCTTTGGTCCTTATCAAGGCAAAACACAGCAAACTGGACTAAGTTGACTAAAATCAGCTTTCCTTCTCAAATTACCAAATGACCGTTTTGTGGTTCAGAATTTCTTACCGAAAACAGACTCCAGAAAGCAAGTCCACGTTGGCTTTGTTCTTTAACAGGAGGAAGGGAGCCCGAGTCTCAGCAAAAACCAAGGCAAAACTCCCACCATCCTCGGAGGGCTGGCTTCTGCTCTCACAGCTCTATCAGCCATCCTGACACACACTGGTTCATTCTATTTGTCTCAACACACAGGTAACCATGCAAGGAGTTTGCTTTAGTTTACCTGAGTTTGGTTTTGTTGTTTTCTTTAAACATTTTAATGACATGCAAATTGCTACCATTATTTTGGAGATGAATGTGACTGCCTTCTCCCTTTATATTGTGACCCTACCTCCCCACTGTTCTGCTTCTGACACTTCATTAGTAAGCATCATTTTGAAGCCATTTATCCTAAACATTCACAACTAGAGCATGCAGTTTCTCCTATATTTTTAATTGGAGGAAGGAAGGAGGTTAATTCCAAGTGGCAACAACAACAACAAAAACCTTAGTGTCATTTCAGTTACAGAATTATCAATATTGGATAAATTTCAAAACAGGAAAAAGGCACTTGGGATGCACTGCAAGTCAGACTTGCAGTCAGTACAGCTCCCCTGAACTACCAGAATCTTCCATCACAAGATTTCTTATAAAAATCACTGAGCTGGTCATGCTTTTTTCTGTATTTGGACACAGCAAAAAGGTCTCATTTCCTCTGACCTATTTTTAAAAAAAAAATCTCATTATTTATCAGTTGCAATGAACGATAACGTTTAATGCTGTCCTAAGACCAGGACTGGATATAACTTTCTTGCAAGAAAATAAAAAAATTCAGAGCCAAAGCCCCTACATGTGGCCAAACCTCACCAGATTCACGGCTGGCTGGAGGGGACCTAGCCCCAGCAGCTCACCTTTCTGTCTGCACTTCACATCTGATCTTCAGCGCAGGTACTGACTATTGAAGATACATCAGAATTCAAACAACCCAGATTACTATGGTAGTGTTTGCAAGTTATACTGACACTTGTTTTAGGATTCCTCCTGGAAATAATAAGGAAAAAACATGTTCTTTTAATGGGTGTTATGGTGATTAACCACCACGGGAAGTCTAGTACATGGAAACCAGTTTCTTTTGATGGGAATGAACCCAGATGCAGAGGCAATGCACAACAGGGTAGGAAAATACGAGCTGCCATCTAGGCCTGTTCCTAAATTGCACGTTTGCAAGTTCATTCTAATTCCAAGAAATAACAAAGAAACTGGATACTGCAAAATACTGTGGCCAAGAACTCACTAAAAGCTCCCAGCCAAACCTATTTCTTCTCCAAAGGTAACTGAGTTTCTAATCCAACTTCCCCAAGTTAAACAATGTAACTCAAACTCACAAACCGAAACCACACGGAATCCGCCTTTAAAAGAGTGAACCTGCATTTTAATAGATTACTGTCATTTACAATTACACACGGGTTTTTTCTGCTTTGTTTGGTGATTCAACCGAGATCACTCTCCTAACTAAAACTAGAGCTACACTGAACCTTAGTGCAACATCTGCATTGAATCTGCCCTTCTGCACACACTCCTTCTAGGACATGCCACAATCCCAGAGAACTGGTACACTGTCAGTACTTCAGGAAGATCCTTGAAATTTTAGGCCAGTTAATAATTCAATCTACACTTCAGGGGCAGGAACTCAAGTTCCTACTCAAGAGCAGGTGAGTTCTGGCAACATGTAATTTACCTACTTTCTTACACATCCCCATAATTTACACATAATTTCTGTTCAAAAGGAATGACACATGGTCCACACACAGGATTTCTCATCAGATTGCCCTTCTCAAGAGGAACGAAGACCTGATTTTTGTCATTTAAAGAAAAAATATGAAGGACATTGGACACTTACAGCACTAATAACCATACAAAAGGTCACACACATACAGAAAACAGCCCCTAATTCTGTCTATATACACCGGTAGTGCAGATCAGCCATATCAAGGATGGGCTATGGCAATTTTACCCATTGTACTCTGTAGTGGTAGGAATGCTTCTTCTTGGAAAGGAGGTATCCACGATGCTGTTGATGGCCAGAAAAACCTTGCTAAATCAGGTGTAGCTGTGTATCAGCCTTAACACACAGCAGTTCTCACCAGGAATGCACTGCACAAACCTTGCTAAATCAGGTGTAGCTGTGTTATCAGCCTTAACACACAGCAGTTCTTACCAGGAATACACTGCACTTTACTCCAGTGAATCACCAAGGGTTGAAAAATGCATTAAGGAAACCTTTGCCCCTAAGAAAATGTTCTTTTAGCACTGACATACAGATAACCATTTTGCTCCTGCGTGTTCATGCTTGCATATCAGCGAGTGCCACTGTGCCATCCATTTTGCAGGAACATCCCTGTGGATGGCTCATTAACACTCCAGGAGTGGAACAGAGTGTCTGAACTCCCTAGCGGCAACAGCTGATAATTTTTGTTTATTTAACTAGGATTAGGCTGGGAGGCGACGGAGCTGAGAAAGCCAGGGACAGGTGACTTGCACTCAATACAGCTATAAGGTTTTTTGTTATCACCACACAAATACTACTCAGTATTTATTTAAAATTGATGTATTCATCTGCCTTAGTTGGTAATATAATCTTATTTATAATTAAAAAGGAAGGGTGTTTGGTTTGTTTTGTTTTCAGAAATATCCTCCTGTATTAAAATACAGATAGCGGGATGCATTTGCCTCTACCTTCTTATATGTCCACAGCAGACTAGAGCAAAAGAAAAGTCTCATTTCTGCTTGACACTTTGGGTTTTCCTGCAATACTGGTAGAGGTCTCTCTGCAGGACACCTGTGTCATTACAAGGCACAGCAGTACATCTGCCGTGGACATCACAGGGGGTTGGAACTCGATGATCTTTAA
>NW_010127872.1:37023-68252 GCF_000699245.1 Pterocles gutturalis | reverse complement strand
CGGGGGAGAGGGGAGCTCCGTGCCGTGTGTTGTGCAGCCTCCCCGCTTGGAGGACTCTGGGGATCTGAAGCCTGTAGCCCACGTCCTTCCGATTCAGTAGCCCACGGTGCTGCTGGGAGCCAGCCCGGGGCCGGGCGGGTGGCTGGGTGCCTCCGTCTATGGGGCCCCGCTGGTGCGGTGAGGGGAGAAGTTGGTTGACCTGGGGACCGCTGGTGGTGCCCTTATGTAACGGTTCAGCTCCCCAAAGTTGTTTAATCCAGGTGCCACTGCTTGCTGTCAGTGGGGTGTTGCGCTGAGCAGCGCTGGGTTGGATCATACCCTTGCCTTTAGGCAGAAACTTTGGTGTCTCTGTGAAGGCGATGAGAAGCCGCATGTTCAGATAGTACTACCAGTGCCCCGGCTGGGCTTGTCTTTAGGTTGTGTCTGTTTGCCGACGTTACAGAGAAGGATCAGAGTGCTCCTTCTTTCTGTAAACTGCCTTCACAGCTGCTAGAGGACAACTGTCTGTAACTGGGAGTTTGCTCTTCGTCAGCGGTATGACCGTGACTGAAATAATAGCTGGTGTCAAGTATGGATGGATGTCAGCTGGGCCAAAGACATTAGAGCGAGATTATATGGAAATGCAATGTACAAGTAATGTCCACGTGAAGCAACATTTGCCTTCTGTATTTTTTTTTTTGTATTTTCTAAATTTCTCCTTTGTCTAGCATGCTATATTGAAAGTGACCATGCAAGGCAGTGACTGGAGTAGTCAAGCACAGCTTTTATTGCAGGGGATTTTTTGTAAGCTGAGGTTTTTCCCAGGTTTAAAAATCCCTTATTTTAGTAGCTATTTTAGCGTAACTGAATGCTAATTGAATTGAGATTCTTAAAGAAGCCATTAACAAACTGGGATGGTTTTCTTATGATGCTTGGCAGAGAGATTGTTTGTTGCTGTTTCATAAAATTGTTAGTATATTGTATTCAGAGTTTAAATACCTAGAGTTTGACTTGCACAGGGAAAAGATAAGCTAGCCATTAGTTCTTGGAGTCATGTTACCTGTAGCTTTTCTCTCATTCTGCAACTATGGCAAAGTAAAACGTTAAGGAACAAATCAAGACGTCCCAGGTGGTCTTCTAATTGTTGAAGCAATTAAAGTACAACAACCTGATAACACTAATAAAGTTGTTTGTATGAATATACTGCTTGTTAGTAATGCATTTATTCAGGTTTTTCTTAATATTGAAGTGCTGAATACATTTCTCTTTCCAGATTTCATAAGGAGAAATTGATGCAGGTTGGACATTGACCTTTTCATCAGAAAGGTTGATCTGTCTTGGAGAAGATAAGTTAGAAGTTTGACATCTCCAGTACAGCTCTGATATCTGTACAAGAACTAAACTAGGTTTGACAATACAGGGAAATACTTTGATAAGCATGTTGGAAATATAAAAGAAATAGCAGCTATTCAATGTTAGATGACTTATTGAACACAAATTATGGTAGGCTAATGCTTTTAGAGTTTCTTGTAGAGTTCAAAGTAGTTAACAGATGAAAAGAAAGCTTAATACTTGTCCATTGTAATAAAAGTTTGATAACTTACAGTACAGTTTGGCTCTGTATTTGTGGACTAAGTTAACTAGTATAGTTCAACTAAAAAAAGGCAAAATACCAGTTGGGTGAATAGCAAAGTACATCTTGCAATATGGAATTTTAAATGTTTAATACGCTGTTCTTATTTTGATGTCTCCAGTTTGAAAAAGAATTAACTGGAAGACCCAGGTGTCAACAACAGTTAAACCATTTTCTGCATGTTCTTAAGAGTGTTCTATCATTACAGATGTGAGAGCACTGAAGACTACACCTGAACCAATTAAAAAAACTGACTGGGGTACTTGAAGCCTGTGTTGCTGTTGTACTAGTGTGCTATGAACTGACTCCACTGATGTGCAGTATTGATGTTTCATGTGTGCTGTCAAACCATTTTATAAATTGTGGTTTGGTACAGATATAGCATAGTTTAATTTTAGAGCACGCCTTCCAAGGAAACATTGAGTTTGCTACCTTATGTGCACAGGGAGCTAACTGCTCCAGTTTTGAAAAAGTTGTGAGAAGGGGATGGATAATTTTGTTTGCTCGCTCCTGTTGCTAAAAATTATTTTTTCTCTTAGTAATTTCTTAGAGCAGTTCCAGTTCTTGGGGAGGGTTTATTTCTGGAACTTCATAATGTTCTAAGTAAACTTTACTGCATTTTGAAAGATGTTCTTAGAATTGAAATTTTATCAGAGACATCTGGCAAAGGTGTCACCCTCCGTTAGTTTGCCACCTAAGTTAAATAAAAAGACTGCAGCTTTATATTTTTGCCTGGAGATTTGATGCTGAGTGTAACTATTTCATGTTTATTTGGAACATTTTCCCCTGCAAAAGCATTTTCAGTTTTGCATAGATGGTAAAAATATTTTTGTAAGCAGTGCATAGCTTCATAAGGTGGTCATCAAAATAGTTTCTTGCTCTTTTATCTTCTGAGTCCAAAGAAAATGCCTGAGATCTTTTCTACTGCTTTCAGCTTAATAAATTATTGCTCTTCACATAAAATTTATCCTGTTTATACACTTTAATAATATTTGAGACAAATCTTCAGAGCTATCGTTTTGCCTTTTTGTATTATAGTGAAATAGACTGCTGTTTGTTTTGTGGCATGGCGTTATCTGTAAAGGCTGAAAAATTAATATCTGCCTATATGTCACCAATAAGAAAATTTTAAATTGTTAATTAAATCATTATCAATTGAAATGCATGGGAGTTTTGTTTCTGCAAGTATCAATAATAGTACAAATATCAATAATAATATGTTTTGTCTTCTGACTTTGAAGTTGGCATTCATGTGGGCTGAGAGCTTTCTTGGCTCTGTGGAAAACCGGTAATTTCACGTAGCCTCTTTCGTAGCTGTTTACCCAGGTTTTAAGTTAGATAACATTAACAGAGGCGAACTAACAGCATGTAAGACCTCAGGTAAAGTAACTTAAATGAGTTTTACCTCATTGTCATATCTACTGTGCAGAATTGTGACACCCTGTTTAGCGCCTCAGGAAAAGTAGGATATACATAAGGTGAATTTTCTACTTAAATCCTTTATTGCCATACCCTCACCTTTTTATTCTTGTGGCAGGTTGGGGGAAATCCATTTGCCTGGCCTCCTTTATGCTTCATAAAAGAGCAGAAGCCTACAATTTGGTTTATAGTGACTCTTTTACATCAAGCTTAGTTATATAAGGGTATCTGTTTTGTAAAGTAGAGTGGAATGATTTATCATGCATAAAACAGATTACATGATTCCATAATCTCATCTGTGTGAAATCTGTGGAGAAAAAAAAGCCACAAAATATTTCTCATCTCCTTTTGCACATAACCTTTTAATAGTTAGAAGTTCTAAGCCTGTGCAAGATATAAGGTGTGTGGGCTTTCCTCGTCTATATGCTTTTTTAGGCCATCATGTATATCGATGAATTTCCTGTCTGGCTGAAGAATAGCAGTAAACAGCAGTGTTTGGTTCCATTCCCTTAGATACGGTCTAAAGCCTTTCAGACATGTTTGTAGTTGTTTAAGAAGCTATGCTTAGGAGTAGTTAGTTTAGATTCAGTGAAATTTATCACACAAATGTTCCTAGAATCACACGTTCAGTGTTTCCCCCTTTCACTGTCAGGGTCTCAGCAGAAGTGTTGCCGTACCTTAGTCTGCTGAGTTATCTGGGCCTGTCCTCTCTGCTATTTGCACAGTCTTCCCTTCTCGGCGGGCAGCAGCACTTCTGCACTTGAGAGCACTCCTTTTTTGTAGAGGTGTCTTATGCTAGTGCAGTGCCTTGAACCAGCTTTCTGTCCTGGCACAGGACAAGGGAGGGGACCTGGAAAGTTCAGACTTAGTTTCACAGTAGATTTATAGCCTTACAATATTGGTCCCTGCACCTGGTTTTCTTAGTATTTATTTGTAGAATTTAACTGTGAAGTTACTAACTTCTTGTGCACGGAAGTACCTATTCCCCTTTCTCCAGTGCCTCTAAAGAAACTAGCTGGAGTGTTCTTACACCTTGAGAAGAATTATAAGATGACAATGCATGATTGTGGGGTTTTTTAGGTAGTTCAGCTAATGAACATTTGATAAGAGAATACTTGGTAAGCTACTCTGACGTTCTAATATACCGTGTGTTTGTAGTTTGGAAAATCTTGCTGCGCATTCTGCAGAAAGTTCTATATGCTGAATCTGTCTACAGAGTTCAGGGCTAAAAGTGCTAATCTGGCTAACATTGATTCAGCATTACATTTGGAGATGGACTTAAGATCAAAAAAAAGTCCTAAGGTCTGTTATTTTCTAATTCTGAGTGTGTAAGGTATATTGTATTTTAATGATGAGAAATAAATTATTTGCTATGGAACTGCATTTCACTATTATTTCTTTTGATTGCCATCTTTTTCTCTTTAGAGCATTTTTCTGTAGTTAATATTGCATTTCTTGATTAAAAATATTTTTAATTTATTTTTTTTAATAGCTCACAGGAGTCCTAGATGATTGTTTATGTGACATAGAAAGCATTGATGACTTCAATACTTTCAAGATTTTCCCCAAAATACAGAAACTGCAAGAACGTGATTACTTCAGATATTACAAGGTACAATTAGAATGGTGTTTTCCTGAATAATTTATATAAAATCCAGAAAATATAGGGAGGATTAGATATCAAATCAACTTGTCTGTATGAAGTTGTCTTTTAGAATCCAACAGCTCTTTAACTTGGTGGTAGCAGGTTTTCAGTCCCTGACAGTTATGTTGGTAATAAATCATGTTTGCTGTGTTAATGTGTCATGTTTGCTGGAGTCAGTCACAGCAAATCATGACTATTTTAATTCAACTGATAAGTGGTAATTTTAAAGGTAGTATCTTTGTACTGCTGCATCTAGAAAAGGATTGTATATTAGCAGCTTTCTGACAGCATGCAGTACTTGTCTTCTAAGAAATGTGCATAATTTGAAATGAATTTGTTGCAATGATTTCCTTTTCTTATGCGTTGCTGTCTTAGTTCTGATTTTTAGTGTTTGCTATTTAGAGAACTGTTATTCCTTTGAAAAATAGGTAAAAACAGTCAACTTTCAAGTAGTATGTAATTTTACTTTTTATGACTTTAAACATTTTTTTTCCTCTGTATTAGAATCTGATGAGCAAGATAAGACTTTGAAGCCTGATGCTTCTTTTTTCAGATGTGCTTAACTTGAAAATAGGGTTGCGTTTTGACTGAGCTAATCAGATGGTTGCCTGCCACTGAAAAAGGAGGTTCCACTCCTTTAGGGCAGACGGTCCTGCCCCTTCCCTGCTTCTAGCTCTTGGGCTTGTATGATTGTGCATTAGGCCAATGCATCTCTCTAACCTGGTAGATTTTTAGTTTGGATTTTTGGGTTTGGTTGTTGGTTTTGTGTTGTGGGGTTTTGTTTGTGTGTTTGTTTGTTTGTTTTCCTCAGGTTGTAGCAAGTTATCCAGCTGATCTGGAAACAGACAAGTATTAAACTCATGCAAGATGGGGTTATGAATGTGAGGAAGGAGATAAAGCACTAGAATCTTCCCTTTCTAGTCTGAGCAAGCAATAATGTGTAACTTCACCCTGAATCTCCTCCTGCTACATGATACTGTTCTAACTTCACTGTTCAGGAGAAACAAAATATGTGCACCTTCCGTGATAATACATCACGTAGTAGTGGTAATTAGATTCTCCAGAGGCAACAGAAAGATACAAAACAAAGAGTTTGAAGAAGAGGAGCAACAGTTATACAAGGTTTTATACAACAGTAATTTCATCTTGCAAATTTAGACCTAATCTTCATTTCAACAGCAGTTTTACAGGTCATGTTTTAATGGTGTTTTGTAATCCTACCTCATCTTTCATGTTGATGTTCCTAATAGGTGGGCAATTACAAGGGCTAGTGTACAGTCCACCTGTCACCACGTATTATTTAGTGCTTCCAGTTGTGACAGGGAATAATTTGTGTTGAACAAGCAAACTGAGTAAGTTGGAATGTTTTTTCACACTTTCCCATATGAATAAGCAACAGAGTTTTTTTGATGGCCCTGCACAGAATCATGTAAATGCTATTAAGCACATAGATGGATGTGGAAATTGGATGTGGAAATTGTGAGGGTAGGCAATGACCGTCTAGGTCAACTACAGTGTAGCTAAATACTGAATAAGCATAGGGGGAGTATACTTGTGCTGGGAGTGAAAACACTCCTACTCTGAAGTAATTTAATGTGTAATAGGAATTTGGATCATGAACTTCTGTAGATACAGGCACAGTATTCCCATTGTGGTACTAGTTCAACAGCCACAAAAGAACTCAAACTTTAATGTATAATACTGAATGGACTAGCTAGTTTTTTATTTAAAGGCCTAAGAAAACTTTATTTTGAAAATGTTGCTGAAGTTGTGTTAAGTGGTTTCTAGACAGTGGAATGCTTCTCAGTGAAAGAAATAAAGGAATAAAGTTTTTTGTCTCTGTGTGTTCGTATACATCAAAACACACAAACTGTGGAAGCCTCATGATGAGGAGTCTAACTGTAAATCTGTGACAAGTATTGAATAATACTCTAAATTATAATAATGAAATCTAGTACTTCAGACCCTGAAGAAAGTAGAAGGGTGTTCTATGTAGTCAGCACATGATTGATATTGATTAAAGTACAAGTGGTATACAGCCTCTGTTTATTTCACAAGTGTGTGCACGCACTGATTCTTAGTGCTCTTGAATTATTCTGGGCTTAGTGTGTCTTGATTTGCAGTTCTTTTTGAATTCATCTGCAGTTTAGACAGCAGTATTCTTTTATCTACAGTGTGTAAGAACAGCAACTGCCTAATTACTTATATCTTCTTAAGTGTGTTAGCGTTCTTTATTCGAGTTTACTTTGAAGAAGGTTGTAGTCTAACTGTGTTAGCTAATCTTTCTTTTGGTAGAAATTGGTGGGAGGGGCATGTATATAATAGCTCTTACTGTGAAGGTGGTGTAAAATGTAAGACTTGTTTGTGCTTTATGTAAAAAGATGAGTGAACAAGTCCAAAAGATTCTAAAACTTTACATATTTTTTTCTAGGGATGGTGTTTGTGGATTGAATAGAGGAAATGGGGTGGGAAAAGCAACCTAAAATCTCTGCTTTTAGTGTATCTGTGCTAGCATGGCTTGAACTGTAGCTTGAAGGTAGTTGTCATCACTCCTAAGAAGTTGTACCATCTGCTTAATGTCTTGCTAGGTTTTTTTAACTGAGGAATCTCTAACATTTTAAAGCTGAGTTTATAATTCATAGTCGTGCTGAATAACTACATCAAATTGGAAACCTGGAAAACAGTCTTTCTTTCAGATGTTACATAGCAGTTAACTTCATGTGCATATTTTAAAAATACAGAAAGAACTTGTTGAAAGGTTGGGTAGAGGAATTTAGTATAATGAAGGCCAGTTGAGCAAGTCAAATGTCAGGTTGTGTTCTTTGGGGATCTGTTGTGGTATTGATAGAACATTTGAAGAGGGAGTTCTTTTTCTTTTGCTTTAAGTTGGGTACATAGTGCCACAGAAGAATTTACCCTTCAAGCATTAAAGGTTGTTTCTTTATTTCCGGTACATAGTTTTGATTTTTCTTAGCTGTCAAAATTAAGCTAATAGACTGGAGGGAGAGTAAAGTCTGGCTATAATTCATCGCAGATTCTTCGTATTGCGCCTGGTTTGTATCAGAGGCATATTGATGTAGTTTTGCTTATGCTTCGTATATTATGTATAATGCTGGCCAAAAAAAATTGAATTAGATTTTTTTTTTTTACATTGCTGGGGCTCTGGTTTGACAATTCAGTGAAGGTAGCCATTGGTCTTCTACTACTGTATTCCCCCAAAAAACAGGTCACTTAGAGCAAGTCTTAGAGCTGATCTAGTGTAAATGTACTCTGACAGTGAAATGTGTTCAAAGCATAAAGGTGTTTTTTAATGGAATAATTGTTCAAGACAGATCAGCAATTTCAGCTTTTCTCCAAATTAAGGTTGATTAGTGTGTTTCTTTTATCATAGCAGGAACCCTTCAGGTACCACATGCAGTGGACTCCAAGTTTGTCAGAGGATGGGTTTCATGTTCAGTTGCGAATTCTGTGCCTAAGGGTCTGCTCTGGCCCTTCTGTACTAGATGTTTAAGCTTTGTTTCCTGTCTATGTTTCTCCTTATGTAAAGTGAAACTACAGGGTATAAATCATTAGCAAGATGTTCCTACATATAAGGGGAAAACACGTTTTTCTGAAGACTAAGTTGATGAAGTGTTTTGTCTCAATCTTTTAACCTGTTAGGTATAGCAAGAATACTGTTCTTTATAGTATGTTCTTATTAACTTAATGTATAGCTTGTATGTATTTTTTTTCCATAAGCTAGCATAAGGATTAGTTTTCTGACTTAATATTTATAGATTGAAATAATGTTTATAAGCACTTTTATAATTCTTAATTTTTTTGTGTTGAAACTGCTCTAGGGCCTGATGCCATCCTTGGGGTATCAGGTTTAATTTTACATTGTGTTTTCTAGAACTCCTGCTGTGTCTGACTACAGAGTCAAATTCAATACCTGCAGCAGTTTCAAACAAGAAGTCATAGATCAATCGTTCAAGATGTATTTTTTTGGATATAAGTAGTGTCTTCAGTTGAATATCTTAATGAATAGTATTTATCAACTGAAGAAAACTAGTGCAAGCTGTGCTAAAGGAAAACAAAGTAAAAGAATAAACATAGTTTTTGTTGTGGGTTGTTTTTTTAATTACTTTGAAAGGTTAAAAACTATCTTATCTGGAAAACAGTGGTTGCTGCCTGCTGAGGATAAATGCTTTGTATTTTATTTGTAATGTTAAATTTCAAAGATGCTGTACTTCTTCAGTGTTTCTAGTTGATCATGCAAGAAAACCTTTAGTCTGTAGTCTTCAGTTTTGAAGTGATGAGGTCAAAGTGTTTTTTGTCACTAATGTTTGTTAGTAGATATAAGGCTAATGTAAATGAAAACTGTGATTTTATTTTTGTTTTATGGTCAAAGTGTTTTTTGTCACTAATGTTTGCTAGTAGATATAAGGCTAATGTAAACGAAAACTGTGATTTTATTTTTGTTTTAGTTTTCTTTGCTGACTTTCACATTGACAGTCAAAGTGAAATGTAGTAAAGTGTTTGAATCTCTTGCTATGTATTAGATCCTAGTATATGTGGTACTCCCTGCCTTTACTGTGCCATTTGATGACAAATAGGAGCTGGTAATTACAGGATTTGCTGGTAATGTTTCTGAAGTGGTTTATCTTCGTTATTTATATTTGTACTATATCAGCTCTCTGATTTGAGGCCATTATGATATCTTCCTTGACTAGCTTAGATGTGTAGTAATGAGTGCCCGTTTTTATTACTTGAAATGTGAAATCACCTGAGCACTTATTTGAATCAGTAAACTTGTGCACTAGTCTGTCCTTTATCAAATGTCTTTTCTTGATCAGTGTAGTACAAATACAACTGATTGTAAGTACAACCATTTTAGAGCTGCATAGATGTCTGATTTGCCTTCTTTTTAGTAGTTTATTTACTGTTTTGAAGTTGTATTAGTGGTGAGAAATTAACTTTGTGCTTTAATATTCTATGTGTTTGTGTCCACTGGAGACCAGTATCACTAGCAATTCCACTGCAGCAAGCTTCAGCTTATATACTCAGAGGGAAAGTAGTTAAAGAAACCAACCAACCAAACAAACCCGCACAAAACCCCCCAGGTGTAAAGTAATAAATTTAACCCTTTTTCCTCGTATCCTCTCCTTTAGTTTGTAAGGTTTTCCTGATACTGAGAGTGCTCTGTTTTAAAGTTGCCTTATGTGAGTGTTGGTTGTAAACTTCTGGTTTTGTGTGTTTAGGTCAACCTGAAGAGACCGTGCCCATTCTGGGCTGATGATGGCCATTGTTCTATCAAAGATTGTCATGTAGAGCCTTGTCCAGAGGTATGGATAAAATGATATAAAATAGAAAAATATTGTTTGGTTAAAAAGTTTGCTAATTTGAAGTGACTAATACTATGCTAACAATATTTACTAATGAGAACTTAAAAGAATTAGAATAAAATTATTTTCCATTACAAAAGCAGAAATACAACTGAAGTATTTTAAGGTCTTAGTCATTTTACCAAGAAAAGAAATAACTTTAAGTCTTTTGTAAGGTCTAGCCCTGTTTTGGATATAACATGTTGAGAAGGTAAAGGAGCAAGTTAATTATTTAAAAACAAATTTGTTTGACCCCTGTAGGAATGATATTTAAATAAAAACTGTGATTTATTTTTGTGTTTTTTAGAGCAAGATACCTGTTGGAATTAAAGCTGGGAGTTCTAATAAAGTAAGTAGTAATTTATTTCCTAAGTTCTTTCTGTTTTCTTTTAAATTTTAACGTTACAGTAGCAGTGTGGCTTTTTATTACAAATGTTCTGTTTTGGCATAGTGATGAAATTGTTAACATAACTGATCAGTCCCTGTATGTGGATTTACTGTCATGTCATTGTGAGTCTGCCATTGATTGAGAGCTGGTGCAGACTGAATCAATGAGTGACCAGGGACAGCAGTACATGGCTACAGAATGGCTGATGCAAAATTCTTTGTTCACTCCTAAGTACAGGCCACATTCTTTAAAGCCGTAGGCTAAGATGCACAGGTGCAGTAGCAATGCAGTCTTTTGTAAGAATCATGTATAACCACAACATCTAATATTAAAAGTACCTGAACAATTACATGTAGTTTTGCCATGTCTAATCTTGAGCAGGTCATCAGTCTAAAGATGGTTTGGTCATTAGTCTAAAGAAAATTTAGGCTAAAGTGGTAAGTGCAAGCTTAAGTAGTCAGTCTGTGCTGTTGGCTTTTGCTTGCTTCTCTCCAAGCTGTCCTTCCTAGATCACCAAGTGATCTTAGCAAAGCCAAAAAAACAAAGAGGGTATGTGTGCCTAGAAAAGCGGTCAGAGCAGAAAGGCAAACAACCCTCCCCAACACCCAAATCACAAATATAGTGCCCAAGAATAAGGATTTAGCAGTTGATGGGTTAATGGTGCCCAAATGAGAGATCTCCCCATTGAGTGCCATGGCTGTGTTGTAGACTTGTACTTACTCTTGCTGGACTATGATATCTCCATCCTCCTCAGTACTTTCCACCTCACTGGGCAGCCAAAGTTGCTGTTTGTCTCACCTGGGTGTAGTTCACCCTATGATAAATGACCATTGGCATTAGGTTTAGACTTTAGGCCAAGAAAGATTACCAAAGATAGCTGAGAGGAATACTTCATCATGAAGTAATGACTTCTGTGTCCTGCTGTTGTGAACAGCGCAGGCAAGTCTGTCCAAGCTTTAGCTCAAGAGGTAGTCTAGTCTCCTGTTTATACACATATTGGTAAGCTCACTCCGAAGTAAAGTGTGCCTCTTTATTTAAAGGTTTCTGGTGATCAGAGGAGAGACATCTTTCTCACTGACTTGACTTAAATGGCAATCATTCACCATTTCAGCATAAGCAGCAGTAGTTATTCTGGGAAAGTTTTGGCACTATCTCTGGATCTTGAGTTTTAGCTGGATAATCTGTTGCCAGTTCTCTTTTTAATTGACTTTGTTCTCTTCCAAGCTTGCTTGTAGAGAAATGACTCCTGAAATACTGTAATGCCTCCTAAAGAGTAATTTTAAGGCTTTAAGGACTCTTTTAGAAGTGATTCTTCTAGTTGGAATTTGAGCTTCCTGATTGATTACTGAGAGCCATAAGTAATATATTAATTAGTAGCCAAAGAGTGTGCTGTTATTAAGATACTTCACATGATCATATTGAATTGGACTTCGGAAGTGAAAGGTCAGCTACCTTTTGCTTTCACCACGATTAAGAATCTAGGATACTACAATTTGCTAGTATATTTACTACAGCTGTTTCCTTTGAATTGCCTTGTGAGTTGTTGCAATCTGCTACGATACTAAAAGTTGGGCAGTTCTGCACCTTTAATCTGTAGTACAACAAAGACAGTAATATCTGCTGCTTCTCTGTCAGAAAACTAAACATTTATGCAGGAAAATTGTCATCAGGACTGACATAAATCCTAAGTACACCATTTTCATACTTCTTATGATTCAGTTAAAGATCTCTCTTGGACCCAATTAAAAATTGACAATCTCATTTAATATCCCTTTTAAGGAAACCTCAAGCTCATCTCAGCATGAATGTTTTGTTTCAAGGACTATGCAAGTACTGTGCTATTAGCCTGTGCTTGGTCCATTTGGGAAAGTCGTGCATCTTGTGGATTATCTTTAAAGTATTGGTTTTAAAAAAAAAAAAAAAAGGTGTTTTACCTCTGAAGGTATAGTTGTCCAGTTTCTCTCTTCCATCCTGATAGTGTCTGCCTTGGAAAGCTGAAAACAACCAAATACATCTTTTTAATAATGAAAGCTTTAATCTCTTAAGTAGATATACTCAGGACAGTATACTTGTGGAAAAGTTTTTATGGTCTAAGTGCTTGGTTTCTATTGCCCTTCTCTCCTAATTTAGATGACCTTGTAAAGGTCTAGCTTTATTTAGGCTTTAGTGCAGGATTTTTGTGTTTGTTCGTTGAAACATAGAGAGAGCAGTTCTTTTGAACGCTCATCTAGCTACAAAGACCAGGGTTACGCTTGCACAGCTTCCCCTAAGTGCAGTTAGCAATAGAGGATCTCTTCTTAATTCTTGGCATCAACATAAGGTTTTTGAAATGGTGCTGGAGAGGCACAAAGTAGTTCCCTTTCTGTTTCATTTGACTGGTGAACACATTTTGTGGGGCTAGACATTAAAGAACTGTCATGACAGCTGCTGTATTAATCTTTGAAGCAAGGGACAGGATGCAGTAACTCAAGGTTACAACATTTAACTTAATATTTTACTTTCTGCCATCTCTTCTCTGTTTTCTTCCAGAAACTGCTCGTATGAGATCTTGCTTTGGCAGGAACAGATACTTTGTCCTTATCTAGTCAGTGGTCACAGAGCACTGATCTGATAGCTGTTGCTGTTAAACACTGGAGCCTGGAAACGTTTTGAGAGTTGTATGTTCATTCTGTTTGGAACCTTAAATTTAGGATTATATTCTTGGCAGTAATTTTTTCACTTCAGGGTAGGGATTGGTTTGCAGCTCTAGACATGCAGAATGTTTACTTCAGCGTCGCAGTATGTTATTTCATCAGCAGTATCTGTTTCATTCTAGGTCAGATCTATTCCTTGTTCAGATTTTTTAATTTAACATACATATGATGCTAAAGAATGAGCTCCACACCTGGAAAATCCAAGGAAATTGAGTGAGAGTAATTCCTTGTTATGGGCAATGCTCCTAACAAGATTTAAATTATTTGGGTTTTTTAATCTCCTTCACTTCTTTGGTCTTCAGTAGATTCTGCTGTTTTTCCTTGTGTTGGTTCTGACAGATGTATTTTTAAAGCAAGTTGTCTTGCTTACTCATATGAACAGTTTTAATTAAATCCTTTCTTTTTTGAGAAGTATTGTGGTATGTATTGTGGTGGTACTTTGCCTCTGTCTTTGCCAGCGTATCTGGACCCCAGATCCCAGGATCAAGTAGCTACAACAACACACAGGCGGACGCAGCAGTAGCAGGGGAAGGGCTGGCCTGCGGCCTCTTGCAAGGGCTCAACCCACATGAATCTATGGGCCCGAACAGAATCCACCTCAGGGTGTTAAGAGAAGTGCTGACATTGTTGCAAGACAACTGTCTATAATCTTTGAAAAATCGTGGACATCAGGGGATATCCCTGCTGACTGGAAGAAGGCAAATGTCACACCCGTCTGTGAGGGCCCAAAAGAGGATCCAGGAAACTCCAGGCCCATTTGTCTCACTTCAGTCCCTAGCAAAGTAGCGGAACAAGTCCTCCTAGAAACTATTACAAACCAAATAAAGCAGGTGATTAGAAAAAAACAATGTGGATTTACCAAAGGCAAGTCATGCCATACTAACCATAACAAAAGAGATATGGACAGACTGGAGATAGTCCAAAGGGGGGCCACGAAGATGATCAAAGGCTGGAGAACCTGCCCTGTGAGGAAAGACTGAAGGAGTTAGGTCTTCTCTTCCTGGGGACCTCATCACAGTATTCCAGTACTTAAAGGGCAGCTGCAAAGAGGACAGAGGCTCCCTCTTCACAGGGAGACAAATGGAGAAGACATGGGGCAATGGGTGCAGGTTGCAACAGGAGGGGCTTCATCTTGATATAAGAAATTTTTTACAGTAAGAACAATTAATTACTGGAACAACCGCCCAAGGATGTGGTAGAGTCTCTGTCACTGGAGGTTTTCAAGATGTGACTGGACAGGGTGCTAGCTAATCTCTTCTAGACTTCCTTTCCCACAAAAGGTTGGACCAGGTGATCTTTCGAGGTCCCTTACAGCCTGGGCTGTTCTATGATTCTGTGATGTGCATGCATTGCAGCTAAGAAACCATGCAACTTCTCTAAATGCATGCAGGAAATAACAGGAGTTTGGCGTCTTGACCACAAGTCAGTCCTCAGAAATGAACTATTCTCTTTCTTTTAAAATTTGTCAAATTATTGCTGTTGTTTACTATTTCAGAAGGGTTGACCAAAGCCTTTAGCTTACATTTCTATTCTGAGCAGGTTTTGGGTAGTAATCCTTCATGTCATTATGTATGTGCCCTGGCCTGAAAGGAAGCCAGCAGTTTAGCTTTATATAAGCTATCAGTTGCTTAATGTTAAATCATTTTCTGTATTTCTTAAGGACTGTGATAAGGTAGAAATCTGTGTAAACCTAAGGCTCACTCTGCAAAAGAAAACACACACATACACACACCCCAAAAAAGAGGAAATTGAGTTTATCTTTTAAGAGAGCTCTGATGCTATCTATTATGTTCCAAAACTGTTAGAAGGGTTTTTTGAGCTGTAAGCTGACAGACTTAACAAATCCCCTGCTGACATAACCATGTTATTGTAGAATAATGGAATCTTTAATTCTCCAAATGTTTTCCTTAGAAGTGTTCTATTAGTAATAGCATATTTTAGTGGATTACTTTTTTTAAAAAATACTGTAGAATCAGATTTCAGCTTAAATGCCTCACTTCTGGCTTTAAAATAATCAAAATTTGAGCTCAGCTTGAAAAGCCTCTCTTCCAGACCTATGCATGTCTAAAGCATACTAATGAATAGAATTAAATGAAATGGGAAAATGGCCAAATTTTTTTTCTGCTGAAATGACCAATGAAACTTGGGGTATAATTATTCTTGCAAAATGCAAGGTATGGTTATAGGTGTGACACTGCTTGACTTCCAATGTTCTTTTACAACAATGTAACTAAGTATCTGAAACGCTTTAGAACACCATTTTATTAAAAAAAAAAAAATAGGCAAAATAAATTTTTGACATATTTAGCTGAATTTTCTGTCGCAGTTAAATCCACAGAGTGAAATTGGTGTGATGAAATTAAGTGAAGAAAAATAGAAATAAGAAATGGTCCTGAGGATTTTTCTCTGATACTAGCCAATTCACTGCTAAACCTAGAATTAGCTTTCATGGCTCCTCTTCTCAGCAGATTTTAGGTAATTTATTTGAATATTAAATATTAACTTTCTTGCAGTATTCAAAAGTGGCAAATAATTCCAAAGAATTGGAAGACTGTGAGCAAGCTAACAAACTGGGAGCAGTTAACAGTACCTTAAGGTATGCTGTGATTTACAATAGTACAAAAATAGTAACAAAGGAGCATTTCATTTTGTCTGTCTTGTTTTTGCAATGTGCTGGTTTTTGTTCTTCATTCTTTCCGTCACCCATTAGAAAGCAAATGTGAAATGATGCAAGAACATCTGAAGGTAAAGGTGTTAAGTGATTTGAGTAGACTTTTTTTTTCTAACACACTTTGATATGTTTTGAAAGAAGTACCTTACAGCATCAAGAGTTGGAGGAAATTTGCAAATAAACCCACCCTTTTTCTCTGTTTTACCAGTATCAGTCTTTGTTCTTGATGACTGTGCTGGATTAAGGGATTTGGTCCTGCTCTGTCCCCCTGTGATGCTGATTTGCCTGTTTGTGATCATTCAGTGAACCAGATCAGGGAGCCTGCTAGTTACTTTTGTTGTTGGCAAAGTTATTTTTAGCTTGGATCAATTCCCTGATCTTGCTTGTTGCATGGCACAGTCAAATTTGAGTGGGAGGAAGTGTGTGGAACGCTACTTAGAAAAACTTGCATTCTACTAGATGCCCCCCATTTAAAAAGTAGAAATAGAAAAACCAGTTCTTCACTGTTGATGGAGAGGTGTGCTGTCTTTGACCATAGATTGGAGTAGCTCTACCTGATAGAGATGTTGAAAGACTTTCCTGTCATCTGACAAAATGGGATTGCCATGAAAAAGCGACTGCTTCTGCCTGGTGTGTGTTTTAAACCAAACTGGGTAGAGAGCCCTTATCCAAAGTTTTTTAGAGGAAATAAGAAACTATTAACTCTTCCATTGCTGTAGGGCAAAAGAATATGAGATTGAGTACACATATGGAGAGCTAAAGAGAATGCCTTTTGTGAGAGCAGGATAGATGATTAAAGTTGGGAGAGGGCAGGTAACGGATCCTATAAGTGCAGGAAGAGTTTCTGCTTTCAAGGCAAAACCCCATGTTCTCTACCTAGCAGTGCATCACCCCTATGGTTTTGGGTTATTTTCCTTTATCATCTGTATTTCTTGTGATTATCAAATCTTGCCTGCTAGTAATTACTGGAGAAGTTCCTTGTCTAATGCCAAGTGTAAAGTCTCCTTTAAAGTAAAGTGATTTGGCACAAGATTAGAAATGTATCTTGTTATAGAATTTCCTCTGTTTGTAGAATTGAGCTAGTACTAATTTAATCAAACAGAATAGGTTGCATTTGTTATTTCAAGGTGCTTCACTGCACCCTGGAGCACAATTCCCAGTCTTAACTTTGCTTATGTTTTGCTGTCAGTAGTGTGGCATCAGTAGTTCTGTGCTGCACACATGCATAGAAGAAAGCATTCAGCTTTTGGCACTTTTTGTGTTTCATAGTGTGGGAACTTCAAAGTATTTGTCTCTCTGGTACAATACACCTTTGAAAATGCTAGGGTGAGTGGAATACCATTATTATTTAAAAGGCTTAAGACAAATAATATTCATAGAGTAATTTACCTTGGAAGGGATGTTTAGACATCCAGTCTCCCTATGAAAGTATTTTATCAAGCTCTTACTGAAGAAATAGAAGTCGCTGCGGGTGCACAGTTTGTTCAAATAATGATGGTGAAATCTTTCTTGCTGTCTGACATTAAAATTACTTTTTAAAGTATTGCATTTGATACCTGCTTGAATCTCTGCACAGTTAACAAGCAGTAACTCCATATATTCTTGAGTGTCAGATATAGTAATTCAGAATTCAGTTCCAAGGTAACTACTATATGTGGATTGTGGTTTTTTTGGTAGTTTTATTGATGTTGTTTATTTAGAAGTTTAAAATCAAATGTATTTTCTTCCCCTCAGTAACCAAAGTAAGGAGGCTTTCATTGACTGGGCAAGATACGATGATTCACAGGATCATTTTTGTGAACTTGATGGTAAAATGTTTTAAGCTTTTTCAGAATGTTTGTTTTATTTACTGTTTCTTGAAAAACACAAAAGATTGTAGTTTCTCTGCAAATAACAACTTTTTAAAAAAAGTTAATTTTGTGCTAAATGGAGATGTGACAGTTCATAGCATTACATTGCAAATAATGCAATTTTTGCAAGGAGCATGTGGTAGTCTACACAGCGCACATTCATTGTTACCCCCTCTTAGTGTAGTGGACAGAAGACTTTTAAAGAAGGTACATGGGAGGAATTTAGCATATATTTTTTAAAAAGCCACTTCTCACAGGAAAGTCACATCTAGCACATATATTAGACAAATTACTTGCACCTGATTCAGTTTCTTACTACTATATTATTTTTGTTGCTATTCTACTGTCTATGTTTGGGCTGAGTTTGTTCCTCTAAGCAGTCTGTGCTTAACCCACGACACAGCCTTGCTATGTTTCCAAATGATCTCTGCACTAAATTCACCCTTGTTTGTAAAGACTTTCTTATTGTTAAAACATTAGGATACTAGATTGTGTCTTTTCCCTGCTCCACAGATGAGTCCTTTTATTTGCTTGTAACATTGAGCTCAAAAGAATGTTTTTCAGATAACCATGAGAATTGTCAAGTTCAGGAATGACTGCTAAAGGCCTTTTTAATAAATACCTTGGAAAGTGTTCTATGCTAGGAAGACTAGGTCATAATGCAAGATGTTTTAACCTACCTTTAGGCTAATGTTTGCTGTCACCTGAGAAAGTAGCAGCTGTAGTGGACTTACCAACTGCAGTTCTCTGTCAGCACTTCTGCTGCATCTCATCTGTGAAATTTTCCATATAAGCACTTTCTGTAAATACTCAAAGAGCATATCTGTAGATCTGAACCGTTACATACAGTAAGCTGCTGTTATCTTTACCATCTTCAAGCTGCCTACTTAATTAAGAGGACTCAGTTGAGAAAGGTATAGTTTAGAAGCATTTCTTTCAGAAGTAATACTAACTTGAGTAGTTCCTGATTCTACCTCCATCTCTCCTTACATCATGCCCTGCTGAAGGAGGATGTACTGCCCCCAGCTGTGTTCTTCCAGTGCTTTTTCTGCTCTGGTGTGCATCATTCTGCATGGTAAGCTGATTGAGCTTACTTGAGTAGCAGGAAAGTAAGTTGACATCTCCCTCCCATCTCATAGATTGTTGGTATGAACTGACTTATCAGGTGAGTTTGTGAGCTGGAGCAGGGAGAGGTGAGAGAGCATAACTTTGCTTGGGGAAGGTAGAAACTCTTGTTTTCTTCCTTTCCTCTCTTCCTGGTGGTGAGAGAGCTCTTAGTTCACTCACATGTAGCACAAAGCCATATGATCAGTTTTACTTTTCACTAGCTTTTTGTTGAGCTTAATGATAAACTAGATAAGGGAATTGATCTAGCTGAAAAAAACTTCAAAACCCAGGTCAGCTTTCCATCCTTCTGTTGCACTGCTCCACAGACTTGGTTGTGTGTGGATAATGAGAAGAAAAAGTGGAGACTGAAGAGAAAAGGAAGTGTAGGAACTGCTTAGGTTAGCCATGCTGTCAAAGAAAGAAATAAAGTTGTAATTTTACTTTGTCCCATCTGGCACTCACTGTGTTGTGTGTCTTGTGTCTGTCTCTTTTCTTTGTTTTTGCTACTGCTGCTGAAGCGATGCTTAACTGCTCGTGCAGAATCATCTCTTCTTTTTAGAGCAGTTTTCACTCTCTGTTTCTGTGGCTTTTTTTGACGTCTGAGGAAATACTTGGTGGCACTGCTTGGCCTATTCCTATATATAAGTCTCTGGACTACTGGCTTATATTGTATGTGGGTTTTCTTAAGCAAGCCTTGCTCTTCACCTAGAATTTCAAAGAGGGAATTCTTCCTGCTTTTTACTGATTGTAGCTTAAAACTCAAGTTTCTATTCGTACAGAGTTTTCAAGTAAAGTACTCTTTCACAATTATCTTTGGGCATGTTGCCTGAATTTGTAGTGCACTTTAGAGATGAAGGTATAACTTGTTGAAATGCTGCTTAAATAATATGTTTCCTGCCATAACCAATCGAGTGTTCTGCAGCATGCTGAAAGTTTGTTCAGTTAAGTGAAATGATCCAGACTTACTGCCAAGGTACAAGGATATCTGGGGGGAAAAAAAGTGATTTAGCTAATAAATATACAATATGTAGCAACTACAAGATGCACTTCTTTGACCTTGTGTTTATTAAGAAGCCCCCATAGTATACCCATTTCAAAAAAGCAACACCCTCAACCGAATACTGCCTGACAAAGGAATCCTGAATTTGAAGCCCATTTAAAACAAAACAGTTTGTATCTTAGCATAGGGTGAGAGAACACATTGCATGACAATTGTTTAAGGTGGAGTTGAAGCCACATAACGTGTTCAGTTATTGTAGAAATGATGGCTGCACAAGACACTTTGGAATAAATAATGTACTTTTGAGCTTTCTATTCAGTCTGTATGTTGCTGATTTTTTATTTACAAGGCATTTATAATCCAATTGGAAGGCAAAATAGTATTAGATAAGACCTCTTATTTATAGTTCTGTGTGACTGTTTTTTTAAATTGAATATTTTTTAAATGATCAGTTAGAATATGTAACAAAAGGTTTCCTATTTAGATGAGAGATCTCCAGATGCACAGTATGTGGATTTGCTGCTGAATCCAGAACGTTACACTGGATACAAGGGCCCTTCTGCTTGGAGAGTGTGGAACAGCATCTATGAAGAAAACTGCTTCAAGTAATTGGGAGGGAGAGGGAGCCTATTTCTTACACCTGCACTTCAATTTAGCTTCAAACTGATTTTTGTGTTTTCTAACTTATTTTCTAGGCCTCGATCTGTCTATCGTCCTTTAAATCCCCTGGCGCCTAGTAGGGGTGGGTCTCGCCTGTTTTATTTTCTAATGTAGTTCTTTTAGCATAGTGACTATTGCAGCACAAGTGATAAAATAGTAATCTGCAGTCTGTAGGTTTGCTTTCTGCTTTTTTAATTTACTGTGTAGAAGTAGCTGTCCATTTTCAATATTTAGAAGCTAAGGTGTTTGATACCTGATTACATACATGCTTAATCTTATGCGCATGAATAGGCTTATTCATGTGAAAACTAGAGTAAATCTCAAACTGTTTAGCAAATGTCATAGTAATTTTCCAGTGTGGATTGGAAAGAGTTAAAGTTCAACAAAAATTTAATCACTCTTGTATTCTTTGCTTGTCTTTTTTTTTCCTAGAGCATTTAATTTAGTCACTTTAGCTCATAGTCATCCTAGTGTAATGTAGCTGTACATTTTCCATCCATAATTAGAAATGTACAAATAATGGCATTACCTGAAGAAAGCGTGGATACTTAGGAAGGCTCAGTTACCTGTAAAGAATGTTTAAAAAAAAAAAAAAGTATGCCAATGACTTGGGTTTTAAGTTTTCAAATTTAAAGTGAAAACTATAACCTGGTGTTCCAAATGTATCAGCTTTACCTTGTCACTGTGTCTTGTTTCACTTAAAAATTAACTGTCAGCCGATAGATTGAGTTAGAAAACACAGCACACATTAGAAAATCAAGATAGCTTTTGGTAATTATAAATATTGATATAATATATTGCTGGTATGCAAAAATGAAAAGAATTGTAAGAGCAGTTTAACTCAGAGATAAGAGTTCCAGAAAGGAGCACTGATCAGATCGTTGAACAATGTGAACTTAAGAAGATAATTTCCTTACCATCTTTCTGAAGCTAAAATATAGCTTTCAATAATATGTAAATCAGCTGCTACTAAGATTTCATATTCTTAGTGACTTTAATTATTGTAATCAGCTTAGTCTCAAGTGGTCTTGAGGAGGAGGCAGAGGATGGAAAGTAGCTTTTTTTTTATCTTAAATAAGGTTTCTTGCACTTTTTCAGTGTTTGTAGTAAAGGCTGTATTTCATTACTACTTTGTTGTGGAAATTATCTTTTTAATGCTTATGGATTTTTTTTCCCCCCTCTAAGGAGGAGATGATGGTAAGTCATCTTTTTTTTGCTTGGCCTGCAGAAGTGAAGTAAGCATTAAGGTTTTGGATATCTGGTTTATTCACTTTATTGCTACTGCATCAGAGGGCAGGAAAGTTATGTTTTTATGCAGATGATTGATCAGAAAATGTTTTTATTGGGATAATTCTTTCATTTAGAGTAGGGGGATAAGTGCAAAATACAGTTCTGTTGTTAGTTCTTATCTTTTTAACAGAACATGTGTTGTGATAATTTTGTTGGCAAGATAACTGGAGATGCATAAATTAAAGGATTCTTGGGTCTCCTCCAGAGACCCATTGATACTGATGTCAGATCTCTTAAAAGAAGAGGAACAGGGGGTTTTGTGTACTTTCTTGAATATCCTGCTTGATTTTGGGAAGGTAGGCAGAAAAAGCACTTGGTCTGTCTACAGTGAGACTGACTTTTAAGATTTTTCAGTCAACTGAAAGCTCTTGGGCAAAAGATCTAAGCCTACAGGAAACCTTCAGACAGGTAGCAGTCAAGGTAAAGGCTCTCAGTTATAATTACACATCTTTCACCACTAGTGCATGTAATCAGGCTTGCACTTTCATACACTTCTGAATGCCCTGACCAGTAGCTTAGTCATGCTCATTCTTGTATTTCTGCCTATTCTGACCCCAAAAGATTTGCGCTAACCTCAAAGTTCAGCCACTTCAGTACCTATTCTCATTTTAATGGCTAAATTATTTAGTTTTATGTCCAGATGGCAGCTAATGTTAGTATGCATAGTAACATAGATATTGTAATGTTGGAAATGAATACTCTTCATTTAACTATGTGCTTTGTATTTACAGGAGAATCTTTCTACACATGGCTAGAAGGTAAAGCCTTTCAGATGGGTTAATATAATGTTAAATTCACTAGAAGGAATGCTGTAGTATCTTTTTCCTATCCCCAAATATTTTTAATGGAGTAGGTTTTTTAATAAATTGTGCAGAACTTTTGAGTGTTGTTCAAATAATATTTTTTTTTCCTTGGGAGTCTTTGGAAATTTTCTCATTCACTTGGTATACTCCTTAAACCCTTCAGTGTTTCATCTTTTATAAGGGGGGAGTTCACTTCAATGCCAGTTACTTTGAATTTGCTGCGCATCTTAGGCATTTAAGCAGGGACATGATTATTAGTAATGTTGCTAAGGTTCTTATTTGAAAACAGCTTTCAAAAACATTGAAGTTTTTGATGATTCTGTTCCCAGCATATAAACTAACATAAGTATAATGTGTATTCAGAAGGCAAAGCAATTTGCTTTTTATTCATATGTAAAAGGAAATTATTATTACAGTGGTGGTGATCAAAATTGCATTTTGGAGGTGTGCAAAAAAGTAAACGAGTTAAATGTACTTCAACTTAGTTCATTCTGCCTTTCATGAGCCTTTACTTGTCTGGTTGGAAGTCTCTAACTGGTGCTGTTGTAGGAAAGCATACAAATGTACATGCTTTTTAAAATGTGATGCCTGTAAATGAGGCCACATCACAGATAGGCTTCACCATCAGCTTTTCCTGCTTCCATTTGTGGAGACTGGAGTGGCCCAGAAGTCGCTCAAACATGTCCTTGAGAAGGGAACAAACTCCTAAATTCCAAGTGTAGTCTTTGTCTCTGGGTGTAAGTGGCATTATAAGTAATTTCTGCATTTAAATTACATTTTGGCCACCCAACGCCATTGTGTTTCTGTTTATGCTGTAAAAGTCTGTGTCCACGGGAGTCATATTTTTCAAGGTTCGGCTTTGTGCATTTAAATCTTCAGTGAATTTACACTAGAGCTGGGGAGAAATATTTTTGCCATTTTCCAGTGCCATAAGGTTTTCTGGGGTTTTTGATGTTTTTCTGTAAAGTCACTTCTCTAATTTAGTGATAGCTTTAGTTCTAGTTAGGATGGGTCACAGCATAGTTCTGGTTTCCAGACTGTAAGAATTCAAGACTATTTCAAATTCATTGCTCAAACATCTTATTTTTGTGTGGCAATTTATCTGTACTAATTGACCAGATACTTACTTGGCTGTATTTATTAAAACACTAAAACACTGACTAAGAAATGTCAGATTTCATTCTTAGTCCTTCTTTATATAAAAAATAAGAGGTGAACTTTTCCTATGATGTATATTGGTGCTTATTAACAATGCTGGAGTACTGTAATTGTAGCTTATGAAAGTTAAATTATGCAGACTTGCATCACTGAAATGTCAAGGTATATTCATTTTAATACATTATTTCTAGTATTTAGTTTAGAATTTGTTTGTCTTTTTTCCTGGACAGGTCTTTGCCTCGAGAAAAGAGTGTTCTATAAACTAATTTCTGGACTTCATGCTAGCATCAACTTGCATCTGTGTGCAAATTATCTCCTTGAAGGTAATTTTTAAGTCTACATAAAACTGCTGAATGGAATTCTACAATATCTATAATATATATTTTGGTTTTTTTTTTTCTGAAAATTTTTAATGTATAAGTTGCTTTCTTTTTCTAAATATGCATGGTTTATTCCCCCTGCCCTTTTTTTTGCTCTGTGTAGAAACCTGGGGGAAACCTCGCTGGGGACCGAATGTGAAAGAGTTCACTCGCCGCTTTGACCCTATTGAAACAAAAGGAGAAGGACCAAGGAGGCTCAAAAACTTGTATTTCCTATATTTGATAGAGCTGCGTGCTTTGTCAAAGGTTGCACCGTACTTTGAGCGTTCAGTTGTTGACCTTTACACTGGAAATGGCCATGAGGATGCTGAATCTAAAGCTCTCTTACTAGATATCTTCAGGGATACAAAGTAAGGCATAAGATTTTTTTATCAATAGTTTGAAATTCTCAGTTATATTCACAAGTGACAATAGATGACTTCTTGATAGAACAGGACAAGAAGGAGGGTGGAATGAGGAGAGGGAACAAGAGTGATTTGTATATTTGACAGGAGATTAATATATTTGAGGTTTGAATATACCAATCTTTAAAAAACACAAAAACCCAAACAAACAAACCAAAACAAAACCCACGCAATATCCTGTGCTACTCCCTGTTCATTGGTTTTTCTGATTCTTCAGTATAATATGCACATGATTTATTTTGAAAAGGAAAATACTACTTGTAGTCTTTTAACATTCCAGAGAGTAATCCAGCTTTTAGCACAGACTTAACCTCTGGGGTTTTAGCCATCCCTTCTTCCTTCTCTTTGCTCTCTACAGTTATTTAGTCCAATTCTTTTGCTAACCTTCTTGCTAATTTTTGTGGTTGATAATGTGCTGTGTGGCTTCATTGCTGTCCCTAGTCATAATCTTGCTAGGTGTTTGAGATGTGGTCAGACAACGATCAGCTGAAAGACAAGCATTAAGACAAGTTCAGTGTGTATTAGAAAGAAATCTTGGTCAGTGGAAATGGAGCAAAGAAAATTCTCAACAAAACTGTAAATAACAGGTTTGAGGTTACAGTGATTGAATACTAAAACTGATATAATTCAGTAATTTTTCTTAAGAGCTATTCTGCAAAGACTAGGAACTCTGAAAATATTTTACACTGATGGCATCAGCTGCTCACCAAGCTTGATGGAGCACTGCAGTTTATATTAACATTTGGGGTTTTTTGTGTTTTGTCTTTATTAGGTCCTTCCATATGCACTTTGATGAAAAGTCCATGTTTGCTGGAGATAAGAAAGGAGCCAAGTCATTAAAGGTAAAGCTAGTTTTCTGGAATTAAGTTGTGTTATTTTAGAAAACCTCTCTACCTATCAGAAGCATACTGCTGAAAAGGCAGGGAGAAAAATTTACAGAATTGTATCTGAGGCCTCTTAATCTAATTTATGGTAAATGAATGTGAGCTGTTGTCCAGGGGTAAGCAGACTGAAATCTTGAGTTTAGTGCCTTGTGTCTGCCATCAGGACTGTGGTGAGGCAAATGAGTTGAATGGGTATTACTAGTAACTGCTGTCCTTTAAATAGATTATTTGTTTCACATAAGCATCCGAAAAAACAGTGATGTTTGTTTAAAAAACAGATGTGTAACATAGTATGGAATAATATAATATAGCATAATATAATACTTAACATTAGAAAGTCACGGTTCCCAGACATGGGAATCTAATGTGAATGCTGCTACTGCCTAGCGACTTCCAGCATTAACAGGCTGGTGTTCAGACTGGTATGCACTACAGTTCCACAGCTGAAGTGTGGCTCAGTACTAAAGGTTTATTTTGATACTTATTAATACTTTTAGTACATGTTTCAGTAGTAGTTTGGAATTTTAACAACATTAGAAATGTGCCAGTAGTTTATCAGCCCAGCTAGTGTTTTTCTGACCTTAGATATTTAATTGAGAGCATCTTAATAAGTTCTGTGCTATGCTTGCTTCCACTCTGACTGAAGCTGCAAAGCAACAATCTACCCGTAGCTTTAGACAGGAAATATATTTTGTGAATTGTAACTTGTTTGCCTGCTTGTCAAAAATGTAGGTTGGTTCAAAAGTGATTTGAATAATGAAAGAAAAATGGGGCAGGAACACAAATACAGTATTTACAGCTCAGAAAATTTTGAGCAAGTTGTTGGAAACTCAATGTACAGAATACAATTACACTGCGTGTTCTATATTTTTGTTTTTTCAAGCCATTAACTATTAGCAATGGAACAAGATTCTGGGTTTACATAGATGTTTATGGCCTGACCACATACGTCAGTGGTTTTGTTCAGTTTTAGTAATAGAGAATTGATATTCTGGTGATGATAAGTTAGTTGACCTTCTGTTTTTGTAAAGCTAAAAGGTACTTTAAGTTAACCTTTTCCATTTTGTTTTTACCTGATAGGAGGAATTCAGGTTGCATTTCAAGAACATATCCCGCATAATGGATTGTGTTGGATGTGATAAATGCAGGCTGTGGGGCAAACTGCAGGTAGAGTGTGTGTGTATGTTTTGCGGAGCGGTTAGGAGATAAGCATCTGTTTCACTTTTGTCAGGATGCCTGTTATCTTAGCATTTAGACTTTCTGCACATGGTTGGTCTTTGAAGTCCTTACCTATATATTAAAAATAGACACGTTTAGTTCACTATTAAACTTTTTTTAAAAATTGTTATAAATTATTTATTTTGCTTAGTCAACAGCTGCTTAGTTTACTAAGAGGTATAGTTTGTATACTATTGGAAAAAAATTTATTTAGCACAGATGCTTCATGGCAAAGTCTTACTGGCAGTCAATATCTTACGGGTAGTCGGTGATCAGGTGAGCTTTGTAGAATCACCTGTGGGAAGTCTTCCTGGAAATACAGCACTTGCTTAATTGCTAGAAAATTCAGCATGAGAAAAATAAGTAATTCAGATTTTTACCATTTATGCAGAAGGCAGCAAATGAATATATGTTTTCTTTAGATTTAGAAACGTCACTGGAACCTGAAGGATTTGGAACCTTTTTTTCACAGGGAAAGTAGAGATGTCATTTATGTGTTACTTCCTGAAAATGTGATCTTTAAGATAACTATAAAATACCTCAAGATGCACAGTGAAGCTGAGATCTGAAAAATAGAATGTCAGTTTCTGGACACCTGTCATTTTTATTTTATTGAGAACAGGATTTTAACCCTCAAGGCTTAATGTGAAGTTGTGACTGAAAATAGTTGCTATTTTGGGGCGCCTGGTGGGGTGCTATATGGCTCTATAGCATTAAGCTGAGAGTTCAGTTTTTAAAAGAAATTCATAACATCAAAACTTTGGTGGTCTCTGCTGAATTTCCAGAGTTCTGCCTACCCTGCCCTAGTTAATGCTTCTGATCTATTATGATTTTTCCTTCTTATGCAAAATGAAATGGGGCCAGATTTCCTGACCTGTGAAATTCTCTTGCAGCCAGCCTCAACCGCCTTGTGTCAAAATCCAGTGGTTGTTTCTCTAGCCTGATTAAAAGGGGAAATAAGAACAGCTCCTTCTGTTCTATTTCTGTATAGAAGACAAGGGTTGAAACTTAAACTGCAATGTCTGCCACTGGGACAGGAGGTGGAAAAAGCAGAAGTGTTGTGATATCTCAGAATAAAGACCTAGTTTGAGTTGGAAGGGGGAGAGGAGAAGAGCAGAGATCTGATCCAATAGCTCCTGCAGCAGTGAGGCATCTGTACTGTAAGCGGGGAGAGGAAACTGGAAGTGTTGTGACAGGCATGTTTTCATATGCATCTTGTGTGGCTGAGAAGAAAAGAGATGGGAAAGGAAGAGATTAAAAACATGAGGGTGAAGATCAAGTATACCTGAGGAAACAAATGTTCTTAAGTAAGTGACTGAACCTAGTGCACAATTGATGACATGCATTTGCATTAGTGTCCTGGTTTGGGTGCAGTTATTTGGGTCGAGGGAATGTCAATATATGAGAATTGGCACTACAGTTTGCCTGGAATAGTAATTTTTTACCTTTTATACTGTTCTCTGAGAGTTCAAAGGAGTGATCTTATTGATGCTAAAACATTTTCTTGTAGACTCAAGGCTTAGGAACTGCTCTGAAGATCTTATTTTCTGAGAAAGAAATACAGAGCCTTCCTGAGAATAGCCCATCAAAAGGTTTTCAACTCACACGTCAAGAAATAGTTGCTCTTGTAAATGCCTTTGGAAGGTAAGTTTTCATCCTTTGTATAGTAGAAAACCAGTAAAACTTCAGTGTCAGCACATAAGGTCTGTGGAAAGATGGTATTGTACATGTAGCTGTAGCTTTTAAAGGCTGAACTATTAGTGATAAACTTAATGGCATCAAACTGAGTATGTGGAGTGCTGATTATTAGCCTTGGTCATCACTGTGTGTTGGGATCCATTTCATCTGTTTATCTCAAATCTCATAAATTCCATCTTGTGAAAGCTGGATTTAAGTCTCCTTAAGCATTAGACTTTGGGTATGTCTCCTCAGTTTTGGACACTGAGTAGAGCTGTTCTACTTTTTTTTAAAATTATTATTTCTGTTATAAATGTGTGTACATCAAAAGTAGTGAAAAGGAAGAAGAATACTTGGAGATTTTTTTAATGCTGTCATTTAGCCCTTGGGCTTTTGTATTTTTGTGTATGATGTGGTTATCTTTTTTAAAACTTTAATTTTGATTAATTTTTTGAAAACAGCAAAAATTTACCCTGTTCAAGTGATAAAATAAAGCATTTTAACAGCTTTAAAAGCTGTGTAGAAATTGCTTTGTTTGTTCATCATTCTAGTTCTTCAGATCTTGAGTATAACAATTGGTCCTGTTTAAGAGAATGTAATTAATGTTTGGTACCTCTGGTTAGGGATTTTTAGGTGTTTAATGAAGTTGAGGAAATTTACAATGTGTCTAAACTTTAATCCCTGTAACACATTATGTAAATATAATGGAGAGTCTTAAAGTAGTGTCTTAGTGAATCTTTGGAACAGAATTGTGTTCAAAAAAATACAAACAAAAAGCCCTCATGGAATATGATGATTTGCACTTCTCTTTCACACTTGACTTACTAACACTTCAGGGGTTTTTGTTTTACAGGCTTTCCACAAGTATAAGAGAGTTACAGAATTTTAAAGTTTTATTACAACAAACTAGGTAATGAAGGCCTTTGCACAACACATTAGCGAAGACCATTTACATGACTGCATTGAGCAGATGGAACTGATCCTTACAGGACTCACATGAACTGATAAAAAGTAAAATCAAATACCAACTTGAATATTTATGTTTAAACTAGGAATGGTTATTAATTAGAAAAGATATTTATGAATGGAATATATAGTTTTAAAATGTGTAAATTATGCTGATCTGTTTATTTTTGAAGTTCTCTGCTCACAGTTCTGTTGTACTGAAACTTCATAAATTTTCTTTATTTCCTTGTCTTTTTGAGACAGTTGTTTTATATGAAAACATACGTACCTCCACCCTGACTTGGCCTGTCCTGAGAGAGGTGGGTCAGCTCTTGCCTCTCCCAGTACTGAGCTTCAGTACATTCTGAGGATTGGGTATGCTGATTCTGGCTGTCTAAAAGAAAAAAAAAAAAGGCAGCAACAACAAAACAAACAAACAAAAAACACAGAAAAGGAAATAAGGCTCTTGTTGAGTTCTGATTTTACTGTAATAATGAAACTTATTTAAAAATAGGAAATTTACTGAGCAGAAAATTTTATTTCATACTGAGCTCCTTTGCATCATGCTGATATCAACATTTTTTTCTTTATGTGCTGCTTTTCAGAATTTCCTTTTTTCTTTAAAATAACCTCTCTGAAGCAGCAGAGTTGGAAGTGACTTTTCTGTAGCCCCTTGGCTACCTGCATTTGCTTGGGGGTGGGAGTAAGGGCAGGGGGAAATAGATGGTCAGTGGAGTGCTGCTAGCTGAAAGCCTCTGTTAGTCAAATTCGCATCTACCCTATTTTATTTTCTAGCTTGTAATCACAAGTTCAGTTTCCAGAAATTGTCTTTTTAGTGTCTAAACTGTTAAAATAACACACTTCAGTCTTTGAGCTGTGGAAACAGATTTGCTCTTTCTGGGTTATGCTTTAGTGCTATGTTAAAAGGTCAGTGCAAAAAGTAAGTAACTTGTTTTTGTAGTCACTTTTAAAAAAAGATGCTTTTTAAAATTCATAATCACACTGACATTTAATACCGCATACTCTATCTATGCAATCCCTAACTGTATCTTCTTTAAAAAGATATTCAGCATAATGAAACGGGTATGTTAATAATGTAACTTTCATAAAATAAGAAATTACTTGTGTATCATTGTCCACAAATGTCAAGGATAACTTAACTTACCATTGTCCAAAACAGAATTCAGAAACAGCACTACTGATTAGTAGCAACCAAATATTGGTTTAAATTGAAAATGAAGTAATTTTTTTTAAACCAGCATCTTTTAAAGTGAAGTTAGGCATTATGAATGTAGGAAGTGCTGGTACAGTGTAGATACATCTCTTGTTTTTAAAAATAAGTCTTCACAAAATAAAGTGCTCTTAAACATTTTTCACCCAACCGGGTATTTAGTGACCTGTTTATATAGTTGATTGTAACTGTATTGGCTTCCATCATGTGGTCCTTTACCGCTGAGATTTTTCTGGAAGCTGGAATATTCTCTGTGTCCTTTGTTTCCAGACTAGACTCAAATTTCTACCTGGCTAGAAATGAGATAGACTATCCTGCTAACACTTGCTATTATAAAAAATACTGTTTCACCAGAAGGGAGACCCTCTTGAGTCAAACTGGGATAAGCTGAATGAAAGAGAAAGAAAAAAAAAAAAAAAAACCCACAAAAAAACCACAAAACAACCCACCCCCACAGAGTTTTGGTCATAGTTGCACCAATTGGCAATGAACTGGTATCTAGTCCTAAATTCCCATTTAAGCCGGTAGAAATGTAACATGGTGTTAGAGGAAGCTGGTGCCAGTCTGGGGCTGTTATGTACTTGCCCAGCAGCTTCTCTTGCCCATGGGCCATTATGTCTGAGCCAAGTCACCACAGGCTTCCTTTTTCCAGTTATCGGAGCAGAGCAGGTGATTTCTATGTGGATTCACCTGGCCTGTTCCAAGCTCTGCACAATGTACTGTGGGATGCAGTGAGCTGCACCCTAGAGTTTATTTTTCTCCAGTAAATTGAAGTGGGAGTCTAGGTAGCTAGCTCAGATGTGAACAGCTGTGTTTGGTAAAGGAGTTACA
>NW_010127872.1:0-36992 GCF_000699245.1 Pterocles gutturalis | reverse complement strand
TAAGTCTTTGATACTGAAAGAGTGTGGTTTTCATTTGGCCATTCATTCCTTGCCTTTTGGATTGACCTGCAAGGGCTAGAACCTGTAGGCTCACTTGTGTGAAGAATGCTGTACAGCTGGGATTTATCTGTATTATTATATATTATAGTGCCTAAAGCTTTAGGCAGGATTTTTTAGTTGAAAAAAAAAATTGTGTTGTCTGTGCTGCCGCAGGAAGGACCTGAGTCTCAGAATTGTTTCTTCTCTTTTTCCCCTTGCTTTATGGGGAAAATGAATTGCTTTCAACCTTCTTCTGGGGATGCCACTTGCTATTTTTCT
Source organism: Pterocles gutturalis (assembly GCF_000699245.1). Taxonomy (NCBI): domain Eukaryota; kingdom Metazoa; phylum Chordata; class Aves; order Pterocliformes; family Pteroclidae; genus Pterocles; species Pterocles gutturalis. Next base: position 36,674 of record NW_010127872.1, on the reverse strand, counting down.
TTTTTTTCCACCTGTGCCTGGATAAAATCTATGGACACGGAAGCAGCATCACATACTAGCATCATGCGCTTGCTCATGGGAGAGGTGAGAGATTCAGGCACACAGATCCTGGGCACTTGCTCCTTGCAACCCTCATTAGCACAACGCAAGGAAGGTTAATGCCGTTGGGTAAGGACATAAAGAGATCGGAAGCTTTTCTTTTCCTTTGTGTCATGAAAACACAGGGATGCAACTGAACAGCAAATTCTGTGTTTGGATTAGTTCTGTTGCATTTGAAGGTACATCCTGCTTGGTGATCAAATATGGAAGGCATTTCACTTCACTCTCATTGTAGAAATAGGTCATGATATTTTTCCTCTTACAAGTCTTGTTGAAAACATCTCCTGTCACCATCTTTTTTACTGTATTTGATGTACATTCTGTGACTATGCTGCCTATGAAGTTTTGCCATGTGACTCAGATTACTAAGTTCTTTATATGTTAAACTAAATTTTAGAAATTTACAGATCTGTTTTTATACTAAAGAATAAGGTTAGTTACATTGTCCATGACCTGTGAACTATTTAAAATTCCAGCTCCCTGTTGGAGATCAGCTTGTCAACATTGCCTGCCATTCATTTCAGAGTAAAAGTACATTTCCTTGTACAAATGACACAATGACTGTAATCACAGAGGTAGTGAGAAGACAAAGTCAAAAATGTTTCCTTTTTCCCAAGTCACAAAGACTTGAGTGACATGGTAAAAAAGACTTGGTGCAAACTGCATAGGTAAAATGGAGGGCGCTGTTGCTGAACAACTTCCTCTTCAGTGCCTGAGGAGGAGGAGGGTGAGAATATAGATTTAAAACAATGACATACAGAGACTTGCATAAGCTCGAATAACAAAAGTGTTTTCCTACTTCAGCTGATGATTTGCGCTGTATGTCATTGTATGTGCATGAAATACACTGTGCCACACTTTCTTGAGTTGTGTTTTGATGGTTGGGTGGCCTTTATCTGACCTTGCTTTGTGCTTTTCTGGGAAATGACCTGTAATATGTTGTAAATAACTTAGATGCTTATGTTTATAAAGTAGCACTCAGCAATTCATCATTTTACAATTCCTCCATAATAGCTAGCCTATTAAAATGTAATATTTATTAAAATCAAAATCAATGTTCGAACTGCTTACTTAGATCTAAACACTTCTGAAGCTTTGCTATGTTTGAATCTATAAAATGCGAATTAAAGTATTTTCTGCTACAACTTATTTTTGTGACTGTAATTTCTGTGTTTTGATTTGAAATTTTTCTTACTTTTTATTTAGTTTACCTTTCAACTACACTTGGTAGAAATTATGTAACTTAAATTATTTACATTTCAGTCATTTAAGCTTAAGATGATGAGCAGGCTTTCATTCTTACTTTAATTCCATTCAAAAGATGAATGTAATCTGTTTACCTGGTGCTGTTTACAGGGTGTTGTAGTGTGTCAGCACATCAGAAATTCATGTAGCAGAATTACAATATGTTTCTGTATGAATATGGCCAAATGTAGCTACTGTTTTAAGTCCAATTGTTTTAAGAGGCAAAAAGGCTTATTTTGAAATGAAGTTGGGTCCATTCTGTCCCTTTCTTAGAATAGCTTATAAAATCAATTTTGTAAATATTTTTTCTGGTTGGTTTACCCAGTGGGGCTCTTCATGTGAGGTTTTTTCCCCCTAAAGTGTTTCTACAGCTTTCTGTTTCATTCCAGGGATGTATTTTTAACAAATTATCTTACTAAAAATTTGATACACATATTTCATCCTCAGTTTAGGTGGGTAAGTACCTGTTACACAGGTGATGATAATTATAGTGATTTATGAATTTAAGCTCTTACCTGTCATATTGTTTAAATCTTATGTTTGAGAGTATTTAATTCATTACTATGACTGGTTGCAGTCACTTGTAATTTCACTTTTTTGCATGCATACTGTGGCACGGGGATTAAGTTTGTTTTAAGCGCAGAATTCTAATAATTAAATTTTTGCTGTGCTGCTACATCTACTGTGAAGAAAATGTAATTCCTGCCGACTTTTCTTGCACTAAGCCTTCAGGCAATTTTGTACAAACATGATCATGGAACTCCAAAGGGTTTAATAAAATTTCTGTTCTTCTCCCAACCCTGTGGCACCTTTTTTTTTATCTCTGGCTGATTGTTTAATTGGCTTTTATTCTTCATTGAACATTTGGGCAGCAGTGAAGAAACTAATGGAAGCTCTGGAGGGCAAACAACTGGCAGGGTGCTTCTGCCCGAGGCAAAGCTCGTGCTTTGATTTTACCACGTAGGCCCGAAAAATCAAAGATGCTGTGGAAGACTTGGCATAAGAGTATGGCACTACTTTGCGTTCAGCTTCCAAGCAGACCTGATCAGATCTGCTCTCCATCGTTTCTTTTCTTCCTATATATCTTCTGTGAAATGTGCACGAGAATTCTCTACTTTTTGAACCTCCTGAAGTTGAATGTGAGGGGAACATCATAACTCCAAAATTAACTACTTTTATAGAAGTAGAGATTACTATAAGAAATATGTTTTTCTCCTAGGGAAATGTGGATTGAATTACAGCATTTATTTCTTGTGGGGAAGGAGAAAGAGAAGCTGGGGGTGCAGAGTTCTTCACAGTAGAGATACCAGTATTGGGTACAATAAAAAGAGCTAAAGTAGAGTTAGGGTTCCTGCTCACTATAGGTTAGTATTAATTATTTTTAGGCTTACTATGGGCAAATGTCACATGGTAGAATGGTGTTTATCCACCCTTTCTAGCACAAACAACCAGATTTGTCCCTGAACATACCAGGCTGAAGTACAGCTTTGCTGACCTCCTGCTAGTTATGCAGAATTTATCCTCTAGATCGACTTGAGGTTTTTCTGCTTTACGTATTCCTGGCTCTTGTTCTCCTCCCAGACTGCACATCCCAAGTTTTTATTAAATAAATAAATAGATAATTACTGTTACATGTATTCATCTCCCTCGCTAGGTACTTGGCTTACTCTTCTACATAACAGACCTAGAACTGATTGTGAGAGATGATCACGTAACTTTCGGCTTTACAAATTTTCAGCCTGTTTTGCAGTTCACAATGCTCCAGCCAGAGCAGATGCCTGTCTTGACCATTCTGAGACAGACCCTATAGCTGCTGAGAAGACAACCATTTTCTTGCTTTCTTAGAAGAATGCAATGTGTTTTGAGACCATAACTGGAGTATAGATGACTTTTAGCCTCCAACCATCTTGCTGCACTGAGTAAGCCGTGATGATCCAAAGAGTAAATTGTGCTCTGAGACTATAGCAATAACTTGAAAAGTCAGTATTTAATCGGGTTGATGTTTTTCCCCTTACAGGCTTTTATATGCATGTAAGAATTCCTACTGTCATGCATTTGAACAATCCATGCATGTGTTTACAGTATATTCATCATAATAATGTATTTCTAACCTAATACACAGTGTAAAAATAAAAATACTTAGAAAATAATTATGCCATTTCACTTCATGAAATTTGCTCTTTTAAAATGAGCATAAAATGATTAAATTATACCCTCTAACAACTCTATTCAAAGCCAAAAATACCATGGCTTAGAACAAGGTATTAATTAGAACAGTCTTCAAAGTTTCAATCATTAGCTTATCCTTCTGTTTGAACTATGAAAGCTCATGGCAAAGACAAGTTCTTCATTTATCTGTGCATAGGAATACTTCTAAAAACCAAAAAGGTGAAGAAAAATTGCTAAGCTTTGTTTTTCAGAACATTTGTTTTAATATTGGAATGTCCTAGAATGCTGTAGTTGATTGAAGTTATATAGGGCTCGGCCGGTCTGCGTCCAGCGCCGGATCGTGTTGGAGGGATCCTATGTAAGCCATGAAGCTGCTGTTCTGATGGCCCCAGTCGTAGTAGTCGGGAGAGAAACTGAAAAAGAAAACAAAAGAATTAGTGACTGTCAGGTTAACTCTGCAGCTACCTGGTTAGTGAATGTGGGCAAAATGCGATCATGTCGATGTGGTTCTCATGCTGAAGTGCAAAAATAAAACCCCAACCAGGGGTTCAGGCAGGTTATTCTGACCTGTCAATTATTTTGGCCCAAGTGTTCTCAGTTCACTGTTTCCTGATTCTTCTGGTTCACTAGAGATTCTCCCCTTTCTGCTTTGCTAATGCAGAAGGTGTTTGAAAACCCCAGCAGCAGTGCTGCTGATCCATGCCAAAGGACCGGTACCTGGTGAGCCGCTCTGGCGTGCTGGCTTTTCTCCCCCAAGCATCGTGAGCCAGCATGTGTGGCTGGCTTGTGCCTGTATGACCAGCGCGGCTGGTTCCCTCCTGCCTTTGCACAGACTGGAGGGTGCCTCTACAGCTGGATACCAGCCTGGCGCACACCACCTCCAGCACCCTCCATGGGCTTAATTACTGTGTGAAATGGGATGGGGTGGGATGACTGATAACTGTAAACAGTGAATATCCAACTCCACTGGATCACAGGCTGGGCTCAGAGGCAGTGACTACGCAATCTTAGCTAAATGAGCGACAAGAACTAGGTCCGTGTATGTTAGCTACGGTTAGCAAGTTAGCTTTCGTTTTAAGATGACTGATTACACTAATTTACAACTAGCATGCTGTAGCTACAGGAAGAAACAAATGAGTAACACATGACTGAGCCTCCTTTCAGGGCAGGATGGTGTCCTGGCTGCATCTGTCCTTCTCCGCATCGGGTTCTGTCATTCTTTCTGTTAACTGCTCCTTCCTGGAAGGGAATCCTTACCTAAAGCTCACCGTTACACAGAGCAAACGGGCTTTTTGTGCCAGTTCTGTCTTGTGTGGGATGTTGGCAGTTGGGTGGCTTCGCATAAACCTTCAAGTGGGAAACAAAATGCCCCCTTCGCTTCAGGTAAACCCCGAGACATTCAGCCATGTTACAGGGCAACCGAAGTTGAAAGGCTTCTTGCTGTCACCGTTGCAAGCTGCTGCCTGTGCTGAGCTTTCCCCTGCTCTCCCTGAAGACAGGGAGACAGCCGTTTTTCTAGGCTGCCTTGCTCACACACTTAAACTAGTAAATGGCACTTCTTAGGCCACTCTTGGAAGAAACAGAGGGTGAAACATGCAACCCAAGGATCTGACCTGAGCTTTTCAAAGAGCTGCTGTTGCAATTCTTAAATTGTGTAACCATTTTCATTCTTGTGTCCTTGCAGTCTCTAAGGGGCCCTCGGATCCCTACAGTCACTCGGTGCTGCCTTTCCACTTCAGCTTCCCCCTTGGCTTCCCCTCACCCCCGGGAATGTATGCAACAATCAGAGCTTCACAATTTACATTAGTCTTCTGCAGTGTGGGAGTGTTCTTTCTCCTCCAGTTTCTGTTACAGGAAGCAAGCAGTTCCCTCTTGTATCTCACCTGCCCTGTGCCCCCTGTGGTGCAATATTCCACGCAAGATCGTCATCACTGTCGTATCTGCGAGGGTTGTCAAAGAAATAAGATCTGGGACTGAAGCCATGGCTTGGGACAATTCCTGCGTTGGCCTGAGGGAAGGGAAACCTCAGTCAGTGCTTGCAACAGACAAACTGCGTGATGCAAAAGAAGTCACTGCAGACTTACCTCCTGGCTTCCAAAATAAAACAGGCAATTTTACATTTGCTGTAGACAATAGAAATTTGCATTTATTTTTTTGCATTTTCTGTTTTTCTCCACCAGTGTAGTGATAGTCCACCGATCTCAATGGCTTTTCCTTTTTCTTCCTTCTAGCTAACAGACAACTCATTTCTGAAACGACCCTCCAGTGTGCATTTAACCTGTCTACTGAACTCCTGTCCATCCTGGACACTTTGCGCTTTTAGCCAGCTGCCTTGAAGTGAGCAGTAGGGAAGCAGCTGAATTGATGAAGGATGTGAAACACCTGAAGAGATCTGGTTTTACCTCCCACTTCTGTAACTTTCCCTCCTGGTGCACTACTATCCTTGCCTCAGGAACTGATCATGCTGAAACCTGGCACCCTGCTTAATGAAAACAGCTGAAAAGCCCCTTAGGACCTTTCTGAGCAATTTCAGTATCATCTGCCCTACAGTGCTGTGAGGGTCATATCCCAAGGAATGGTCCTTTGATCAAAAAGGGAAAAGGGTGTGTATGTAACTCCTTCATTTACAAAGCTTTTTGCTTTTCTTTCCTTATGAATCAAAACAGAAAATATAAACGATTCAAAAGGTCAGTTTGATTCTGGAAACCACGCAGAGGGACATCTAGGACCCCTCTGAGCCTCTTCCACTGACCCACTGCTTCCATCCCCAGGGAACAGGGTTCCGTGCACCTGTGGATAAGCCAGGATGACATCTTCTTGGCCTTAAGCAGGAGGGCAGTTTAATCTCCCCATTTTTTAGATGTTAAATAACTTTGACAAAGGTGAACTAAAAATAGGTTCACCTCTGTCGTCTCCCCATTTCCAGCATTTGTCTGGCTGAAGGTACGGCAATGCAACAGACCATGCGCTGCAGTTGCCCTGTGTCAGCACCAAAGCAGACAGCCAGCTCGTTCCAGGCTATCATCATCAGTGGAGTGGAACTTTACATTCAAACAGCGCTGAATGGAGGCTCTCTCTACTCAAACTTTTTGTTTCTGAAGTTCTGAATTAAACATAAAACCAAAGAACAACTATTCCTTTGGCTTGTTCCTTATTAAAAATAAAGAACATTTTTGATTTTTATTAAATCTGAGTTGTTGTTAAGACTTTTTAACTAAAAGAGGGTTTGTTTAAATTCCAACCTCAAGCCTTCTGGCCAAGTATTTTCAACCGCTGGACCATTTGACACTTAACTGCTGTAACAGTGAGCCTACTGAACCCATTAGACTGAAGTCCTGTGGCCCTTGGTCTCCCTCTTGTGGCTGACTTGCACTGAAGTGCCGTTCTGCCTTCCTATAGAGTCTCCATTTGTTGTTTCTTTCTAACATTGCTTCCAGATTTCCTTTTAACATGATATTGTTTAGCACAAATATTTGTCCTGTGTAGAAAAAAAGCATATATGGCCTATCCACTATGACAGGTAATGTCTACCCTAAAAAGGTACCCAGAAAAAAAATGATATCACCTTCTGAACTGTATCTTTATGAAGTTAGAGACTTAAGGCTTTCTGCAAATCACAATGTAAAAATATGTTCTATGTGTTACTACAGTGCTCTTTGACTTGTGAGAGAGTAATGCCTGTTTGACTCCACTGGAGCTCTCGTTTGAGTAGGATTCCAAGTCTTATGAGGTCAGCTTTTTGAGAGGAGAGATGAGACAACATCCCTTATTTTCATTCTCTTGTGAATCTCTCCCACACTATCCAAACTTGACCAGCAGGTCTAGCCTTAGTAAACTCACTTTAAATAACAGGAGATCTCTGGCCATTTTTCAGAAGAGCACAGTAAACTCACTTTAAATAACAGGAGATCTGTGGTCATTTTTCAGAAGAGCAGCACCAGTGGTCTGTACTTTAAAACAATTCTTCTCTTTGCAGTTCTCCTGGCTAACTTGTAAGCAGGAGTGAGGTTAAGATTTTTTTTTGTGATGGACATTAGGGTCCATGGCGTTTCTTAGTGTGATGTCAGGTACTGCTTCTTTGTTCAGCTTGGCTTTGTCATTGACTCTGAAATCTGCACGTGAGAATAAAAAACATTGCTTTCTCTGGAAAGTTACTAATTACTTCTCTTACTTGTGAATTTACCATTCACATCCTTCATGGGGAATATTTGCTTTGGTTTAGCTTGGCCTACAGAAACAGAGACATTACCTCAGTAATCCTAGCGCAGGGCTGATACTCCCCATGTGCCTGTCAACCAGCATATTTATTCTAATCTAACCTAGAGACATTGCCTACAGCTATAAAAAGATGCTTGTCCATCTATTAACTACCTAGATATTAAGGATACTTACAGGGCATTATCCTTACAACTCACACCTTAATCTCTGCTCTGTTGAAATAGCAAAAGTGTCAGCAAGTGCTTATTATGGCCTTTGGTCTTTGACATGGAAACAATTCAATGGGCAAAGAGAAAAAAAAAAAATGTAAAGAAGCAAAAGCTCCTTCAGAAGCTGAGTCCTCCAGACCTGCTTGGACATTACACTAACAAATACACCAACAAATTCCACTTACTAGATCTTTTGTAGGGTTTCGGACACGGAAGAAATACACAACCAAGGAAGTAGGCAAGAGCTCCCAGACGAAAAGGATCACTCCGAACACTATGTAACCTGCATCTCCCAGCTGACATTTCAGATCTGCCTGTTGAAAAGTCAAAGAGAGAAGTGCTTACAAATAAAGATGGCAGCTCATTTAAAGGTGCAGGAGGCAACATGCCTTCTTATGAAGATCTGTATTTAAGTGGTTGAAATGCTTGACAACATGGCCAGAAATTCCATTTAGTAAAGCCAGATTAACCTGCCTAATGATTAAAGGCACACTAAAAAAATCAATATGCTATCTCATTGGGTACATGACTTTCCTTCTACCTTTCCTCCTCCTTCCTCCTGCTATCTTTCCCTCAGCAAAATCAAAGTTTAATGCAAGGGCCTTCCCCGTCTAAGAGCCTGGCAAACAACCATTTGATCAAGTGATCAAATCCAGGTAGTGAGAAAGTAGTTTTCCAGTCCTTTTCCAGCTGGGAATAACATGTGAAGGAACAATCAATGCGAAGGTCTTCCATGGCATTGCTGGCAATCTAGCTTTTAAAAATTAAGGTTTAGATCCCTTCAAATTGGTGCACATTGTTAGCTTGAATAACCATGCTGTACTCTGGCATTAGCTTTGAACTTCTCTCTAGATTTCCCCTCCACTGTTCACCATATTTGCAGAGGGCAAATCCTGTCCTTTCATGTGTTTTGTACAGAAGAGAAGAGGGTAATGTGTCTGACAGGTGACCTGAGGCAGTACCACGGTATGAACATTGGGCTGTACTTTTAAAATGACTTTTGATTCTGGTACCCAATTGAGTACCTGCTCCTTAGTTCCAGGCCCTTTACACATGGCTCAAATCAGGTACCCCAAAATCCAGGCAACCCTAATGTCACAAGTCAGATCAGATGTTCAAAAATCAGGAGTGACCTAAGGCTTAAAGCATTCCAGTGAGCTCCCTGTGAACCCCCCTTGCCTTCACGGGAGAAATGGGACCAAACATTCTGGCCGTGAAGTTCCAGCCCCTGTTACTCCAGACTGTCGCAGCCAGCACAAGAACTGTCCCCTGCAAGCAGTCAGAAGGAGCAGCAGCAACACTCCAGTCCCCAACAATGAGAGGGAAAACGTTTGATTCAGGAGGTGAATCACAACCTAGTGCCTTTCTCCCTAAGCCTGTGTGTTCTGATTACATGGAGTGGCTGCAGCCCTCTGCTCTGCATTGCAGCAGGGTTGATTCGTGCTCCCTTGACAGACCCTGCTCAACTAACTCATAATGAGGTCCTCTGGGCAACCCTACCCAACTGTTTGCCTACTTCTTATTTACAGTTTTATCTGCTGCTCAACAGAAAATTGTTAACGGCTCCAGGTTTGCTTGGCCACGCTGGCAATACGAGGCTCTTGTGTGGCTGGGAACACTGCTTTTGGTCTGCAGCTGCTTGCTGAGAGGGTGGGGAGATGTCACGTGTGCAGGATTTTGGGGCCAAACAACATGTACTCCTGGTCCAGACCCAGTCCTGCCATTTTTCCTAGTCTTGACAGAGCTGTCTGTCAATACCAGTCTGTCTTTGAAGAAAAAAATGGGATATTTAGATATATTGTAGATTATGCTCTCAGTTTGCATTGACTTGGAATTATTATGATCATGGGTACAAATGAATATAGTTTCAGCACTATACTGTGTGTTCGTCTCTAACTTGTGGTCATGTAATTTTTTCTAGGTCACCCTTCTATGTCATCCTAGAAAAGTCTATGGATCTTTGAAATGTATGAATGAAATCTGAAGGCAAATAGGAAAGCTGGAGAAATAAAGGCAATATTTAGATTGAATTAATAATAAGAAAGTCTTAAGACATTAAGTAGTTTGACTTGAGTTAGGCCTGGAAAGTTCAGGTGCTGCCTTCCCAAAACTTTTGGGCTTGCCTTTCCACCACTCCACCCGATTTTCCCTTTTCTCCATCTCTATGCTGTTTCTCATTTTCCAAAGACTCTACTACTGACTACCTGCAAAGTTACATGAGAAGACTCCAGTATAAGACCTCTTTGAAAGCTAACACAGGAGAAGTAGTTCTTTACTTTCTAACACAGCTATTTTAGATTGTGTTCACTCTTAGGAGTTGAGATTCAAACACTGCCTATCAAACTTACAGTTCCCTGATGTGTTAGAAATTGTACAGTAAAAACAGTACTGTTACTTTTCAATCTGAATTGTCACTTGCAACTAAAGGTTAGGAAGAATCACATTCTTATCCTTAAACTAGAGAAGGTATGTCACACTAATGACAGAATTAAGGTAAATAACTCCACAGCCCTGGATGGCAATGGGATAGTTCAGAACTGAACATTTCAGTGGAATCAAGTATTCTGCTTCTCCAAGTACAGTACATTCTTTCAAATGGATAAAATGTCTGTCTTTTTTAAGAAAAGGCTTTAACAATAAAATCGAAGTAAATAAAAGACTGATTTGTTTTTAAATCATTTGCATATTGGTTGCTTCTTTCTTTTAGCACTGTTTTTTTTTCCTCCTTATGCTGAAATTACCAGAAATTTTTATTCCTGAAGCAAAACAATCTTAGTACACTGACTAGAAGAAAAAAAATAGGGTTTTAATATAGTCAATATCAATTAGAAGCAATTAATATATGCTTCTCGTCACAGCATTTAGGAAATCAGCCATCACATATAGAGTGAGTTTTTCTCATAAGCAAATATTTTCATACTTGCCTGATCTGATACGTTGTACCAATCATAATCAAAAGAATTTACTTTCTTGGTTTGGGAAAATGATAAGATGAACAAGTTGTAACAGGCTCGTGAGGTATAAAGTAGTATAACAGTCACTCCTATACTTGTCACCTGACAGACAGATGAGCCCTGGAAGAGATTTAAACACAGGTTATTGTTCATAAGGGAAGTTGACGTGAACACTGCTTTGCATGCACTTCGAGGGTTGTCCTTCTACTCTGCCTCATGCAACTGCCTTGCTCTCTCTCCTTCTTTGGTCAGTATATCCTATACAATCTATATTCCTCTATTTTATCAGTACAGTGGTTTCCAGGCAATTGTAGCAGTTCTAGCCCTTACCAAAACAGCCTACAACTAATTCCCACAACTTACTGTACAAGCGTCATTTTCAGAGCAATGAAAACACACAAGAACTACTCTCTTGGTATCAGATGGAGCAAGAGAATTCAGCCTCCAGCTGCGTATTAGCTGTGCATTAGCATCCTGTATCAGATGCTGGCTAGCTAGCATGATGCAACCTTGCATCTTTTTACAGCTGCTTGCTATGCACGTATTTCCTAAGTACAGGGCAGATCCTACCAGTCAGCAGTTAAACAGCACAGACAGGAACAGAACATCCTGCCTTACCTAATGTCAACACAGAGGAGACAAAGTGGAAGCACAGTCTACGGGCAGAGTGACCATGGCAGGGCAGTCTGGGAATGGGAGCTTGGGCACAAGGGGAGGAATGAGGCTCCAAAGGATGAAATCACAACAGTTCCGAAGCCCTAGAGAGAAAAATGGACAGAGCAGAGGAAAGAGCCTAATCCAGTGTGAGGAGTAAGTGAGACACTTGACCACTGTGTCATGTGGGGAGGGTCACTGTGGGGAACTGAAACTCCAGTACAGGAGTTGTAGCAGCAAGAAAGGAAGGAATCCAGGAGCCACAGCCGCAGGGGTCGGTGTGAGTCTGACTACAGAGGCAAGCAGATGCACAAAAATGGGGCTGACTTTGAAGGAAGAGGCTCAAAGTAAATTCTGTGCACTTGGCTCTGGAATAGTGCTTTGCACAGCTGAAGAAGTAAAGATGGGTTAAAGCTCTGTGTGCTTTTAGGGGAGCAAAATACCTTGCAGTCATTTGCTTCACGAGCCCTGCCCTCTCCCTCTCCTGGCAGAGACCCTCACCCCAGGGACTGGCTGCTCTCGCCTGTGTGAGAGAGGCCGTGAGAGAAGTTGCTTCTCCCCTCACAGGACCTTTTATACCAGCGCAGGCGGGGGAAGGTCTGCACCCTATTCACACACTCTGCTTCCAGCTTTGCAGCCAAGGAGCAGAGCTGCAAAGTTCTGTGGCAGGCAGGGCACAGACATAAGAAGATTGCTACTGAAGTGTCAGGAAAAGTCACCAAGTCACCATGTCCTGAATCCCTGGCCTTCAGGAGACTACCAGGGTCCCTCTGCTGCTCCCCGCACTGGTGGCTATGGTCCCTGTGGGTCTGTCAACCCAGCTCCTCCAGCTGCACCCCCTGGTCAGTGTCAGTGAAGAACCACTCAGGGAGTAGTCAGGAAAGCCTGCAGAAAACTAGCTTGCATGTTTTCCCGGCAAAATAATATCGATTCAGGGAACAGTCCTGCTTAAAACACGCTGGAACTCCCATTGCCCACTGGGCCACGACCTGCAGCCACGTCAGGAGTGAGCCTAGAGCCGGCTGCGATATGGGAACTGAAGCCAGATACATAGTAGGCAGCGGTGAAAGCTGTGGCAACACCAGCAAGCAGGAAATGCTCCAAAGAGGAAATGTTTGCTAGGCACTTCTCCATTCTCCTTCCATACGAGCGAGCCAGTGCCGCTGTCATGGAAACTCAGGGTGAGAGCACAGAGAGAAGCTGGTGACTGGCACACACCATGGCCCAGCTCTGTGGCATTTACAGATGGGGATAGCAGAAGTGAAGAGCAGAATGCAGTCAATATTTCCCTGTATAAGTTTCCCTACATAGCTGTCATTGTTTAATAGTTTACAGTTAAATATGATCCAGATTTAACAAACTTTAACCCCACCAAATACAAGAAAAGGGATAAAAGTGTCCTAGTTTTGCTGCCAGTCAAATATACTTAGCAGCATGGGGAAGGGAGAGCGTAGTAAAGCCAGATGAATCCTTTTTCAGCCACAGGCCCCTTACAGAAGAGAGGGAGATCCCTGAGTTGGTATCATGCCCCATTACATGATGGTTCTGCCCAGCACAGAACTGGCCCACGTCAGACACATGTAAGGGCAGGGCTGTGCACCTCCATGGGCTGTCGTAGCCTTGGCACAGAGAACCAGGCCAGTCCCCCATGCCAGGTCGTGGAGGTGACTGTTTCCACATGTGGTCAGAAGGTATGTGCCAGCAGTTGGGAGATGCAAATACCAGGCTGCCAGTACCGATGCCTATCTACACACACCGCAGAGCATGCATTATCTCCAGTGCTACTTCTATCATATCACTGCAGAGAATGGATTTTTCTTCTTTGGCTAGTTTTTTCCACACAACAGTAGCAGATTAAACCAGGATATTTTTTCACTGCCAGCTCCAGCCATCTCTATCCCTAAGTATGCGCAGTCAAATCCTACTGGAAGTCCCCAGAGGAACTCCCATTTCAGGTCAGCAGAAAGGAGCAAAGCGCTCTTTAATTCTCATTTCCACATTCAAACTTTCATAAGCTGGGTGTGCTGTCCCTTCCTGTCTGCAGTAATGTTAGAGTTTGTTTGGCTTTTATGAAATAACTTGAAGTACAGAAGATCAGGTTTCCTGCAGGGGGAGGAAATGGAACAAAGTAATCTACCAAAGCCTAGGTTAACACTGCTTTGCTACAGAGATTTACATTTCTGTGATTTGCAGCAGTAGAAAAACTTTTCTTACTAATAAAAATAATCCATTGCCCATGCCCTTAGGTCAGCAAATGACAGGCTTGAAAGAAACAAAACAAACTAAGCTGTGTTTTTAAATCTTCTATTCAGGCCTGAACTTTCAGTTCTTGTGCAATATGGCCAGATTTGATTAAACAGGAAAAGTACTCCTTTCATCTCATTCAGTAAATGGAGAGAGGAATTTTATTACAAGATTTTCTAAATAGCAGATGAAGCTTACATTTTTTAAAGGTTTGCTTGGTAATGTACTATTGGTTAAACTAATAATTTAACTATCATCTGCTGCAAATGCAAGGATCTTTGAAGGCCCTGTTTCATCATTTATAGATAAAAATACTCTTAACTGATTTTCTAATAACCTCTGCATGCTTATGTGATGCCATCCAGTGCCTTGACCACTCAATGTGTCCAGAGCTGTAAACCTAACATTTATTTAAAGAATATTTTGCAGAGCAATAGCAGAGACTTCTTTCCACTTCTCCCCAAGTCTTTTAAAACACATTCTCATTATCTATAGGACAGTATGCAAATGTATAAAGGGAGATTCATATTCCTCTGTCTGGCTTACCTTCAGCATGCTGCTACCTTAAACAGATACCACTATCAGTCAGTAATTTGACAAGCTGAAGGATCCTGAAGTACAGACCTCTTCTAAGTGGTATTCAGATCAGAAGCTGGAGAAAGCAGTATCCACTTGAAAAACAGCTGTGAGAAACTCCAGACAGTAAGTTCTGTAAACTCTGCCTCAAAAATACATATTTTGGGGTCACTAGTGTCAGCCAGAAGGACCCTTGCTACCACGTAGTATTTAACTCAATATATTGAACAGGATGGCCACCTAAGTGGAAGCTGTGACGTTTAAGGCCTCCAGCTCACAGGGGATCTAAAGAACTGTGTGGCTTTGTCTTGCACTGCCCTCGTCTCTCAGAAGGTACTTGAAAAGAACTGAAAATGTACCTTACCTTGGACTCCAAGTAAATGTTGGCTAAAGACATCTTGGAAATCTTATACAGGCAGATGGAGAGTGAAACAGCGCACAGCACAAACAACGTGTCATTAATTGCCACCCGGACAGAGACAATGACTTTTCTCTCTGAATTCTGTGTCCTCACCAATACTGCACATGTTAAATTCACCAAGAGGAAGAGGAGACTTATGAAAAGAGAAGCCAGGTAGAGGGGCAACCTGGGAGAGTGAGGAGAAAACAGTTTTAGCGACATTGTTCAGCAAGTGTCAGTCATGAGATGGAAGCTGCACTCTGAGCAATGGAAGCTGCACGTGTTGGGCTGCCACAGCTGACAGAGTGACCAGCCACCCAAGCCCAAATCAAAGTGCTCCAGACTGCTGGAGAGATTCATTTAGCTCATTCCAAACCTGTTTTTACAGTTACACAACAAGCTGTAAGTAAAGAAACTAATATCAAACAGCAAAACATGGAAGAATGTTTGCAGCAGAAATACAACAGCACAGTTCTTTAAAACTACTTAAAATACACATGTACATTTTTAGAGTGTGCATTTCATACACAGCACAAACCATCTGACTACTCATTGACTGGAGAAACCTCACAAAAGGTTGAGCTGCCTGGAATGGACTGGTTTTGACCCTCTTTTTCCTACACCAGCACTGTCATGAGCAGCATCACTGACTGCTGATTTTTGCCATCAGTTTTCATATTAAATTAGGGCAGTGTCTAACAGTAGGAAAAATCTCTGAGTTATTGATTCCCCAGCATCCTTCTCTGTCCCTTTTCCTAAATAACTTGATCATGGGCAACCTCTTGAAAGAAACATCAGGAAATTTAAATATGCGTATTGATTCTAGGTTGGCATTTTGTCATCTCTGCCCGACAAAATGCTCATTTGCACAACCACAGGAGCAGAGCTGGAACAGAAATGTGACAGACAGAAGCCCAGGAGCTGGACTGGTTTCTCCATCTGTTTCTTCCCTCCTACCCAGCACTGAAGTGCTGATACCTGCAATATAAGTATAGCACATACTCAAGGAAAGTTGCTTCTAATTCATCTTTACTCCTACGCACAACTGTGGAGCTTTTCACTCAAAAAAAAAAAAAAAAAAAAAAAAAAAAAGTATGTTTCCATTTGAGATATTTGCTTACTTCATTATCCCTGCTGACCAAGACAATTACTGATAAGGGTCGTGCTTTGCAGTCACTGAGCAAGAGGCCACAGCTTTTCATGCCTGCTGGGAACTTTGAATTTGGCTGACAACAAACATCCAGACTGTCCCTGAGGAAACAAATTCTGATTGTTTAAAAAGACTTTACTTAGTTGTGATCTTTTTCTTTCACACATTCATATCCTTTTGGGATAGCATGAACCCAGCTACAAAGCGGAAGCACAGCTGGCTTCCTTTCAGAGGACAAGAAAGGAAGGGGTATACCTTTGAGACACTTAAAATGTGTAACAGGGAGAACTGAAAGCCTAAAAGTCCCTGCTTGTGAATCAGTGCCCTTCTTTCCAGGTGTATCTGGCAGTGAGGGAGGATGCTGTCTTTTCCTTGCTGGTCACGGAAATTCCCTCTCAGAGGGAAGATTGTGCCCATTCTTAACCTCCCAGGGTAGGGCTCTGTTTTTAGGATAAGCAGCTAGAGGTAGTTCCTTTAAACCTCACAGCCTAATGCTGGAAGCACTGCAGTCCTGAAGCTCCTCTCTCACATAGCTTCCTCTGGAGAATGCAGTTCCCCGTTGTAGTGGTGTTACATTTACAGCTTTTATTAATATCTCAAAAATCTTTAAGTGGTGGTCATGTGTCTTCCTTTCCTTCCCCTCCCAAAGCCTGTTTAAAAGCCTCATCTCTGCTCCTCCATTGTAGTGCAGGCAAAATATTATTACAAGGGAAGGTATGCTCTTACATGCTGCCTGCTCGCGGGACAGTAAGTACATGCTCTCATTTTGCTCAGCTTAGTCAAAGTCAGTGCAGCCCGCATGCCCTTGATGCTGGCTTGCAACCAGCAAGGTTTAGAGGCTTCCAGGCCAGGTTCCTCCTTGGCAGAGTTTAGCAAAAAAAAAAAAAAACACTGTCACGCTGTCATGCCCACACACTGCTGTACGTGCCAGGGTGAGCTGTCATGGCCAGTCAGTCGTGCAGCTCTTCACATAATGATCTTCCATCCCCCTTATTAACACAATGTGGCTGGGGAAACGGCTGCCTGTTTTGACAATAGAAGCATTGTTGCTGAACTTGTGAATAAGCACTGATGGAGATGCAGGCTGTGTCTCTCAGGGCAGTTTTGGGGTCTCTGTAGCTGCAGAAAGCATTCCTAACTCAAAGGCAGAATGTATCCTTACAGCTCAACTACAAGGGCATCTACAGGGTATGAATAAGCATATGGGGTTTTTTAGAAAATAGAAAAGCAGGGCAGGAGAGGTGCTTCCAGACTGCACCAGTGACTGCTCAAAAGCTTATTGTGACTAATCCCCGTTTTGGGGCTAGTCCCTTAAAAGGAGCTGTGTGTAATCTGGCTTGGCCAGGGAAGGCACGTGCCAGGGTGTTCTTTCTGTGTCAGGCTGGATGCACCCCAAAATTTTTCTTTGAGCTTAAAATTAAACTTCAGATAAATGCAGTGAGTTTTGCCTTGTTTAACAGGAAAATCTGTTCGAAACTACTGCATTTTATATGTGGTTTCCTCAGAAACCATGCACTGTCTGAGGCTTGCTTGTAACAAGGCGTGCACACAGAGCACAGCAAGCCTCCTCCAAACCCGCTGTCTGACTGTAAGAAATCCCCAAGCCCAGGGAGACATGCAGAAGGACTGTTTAAATATGAAGTCGGGCTGGCACAGGCTTTGCCTTGAGCTCTTTTGCCACAGTGACTAACATCATGAAGGCTGCGCTGAGTAAAGTTTGCTTAAGATTCTGGATCTCTGGTAGGGTTTTATCAATTTGTTCCGTATGTGAAATAATTCCAATTTCTGAGACCTGTGCCAATACATGGACCACAGTCCTATCTCTCTGTTGCCCTGTTTATGTCGCCATTATCTATTGCAGAAATGCCAATACCAGGCAATAAGGTCTGACACTTATTAAAGAAAATGAGGAAAAAAAAAAAAGCGAACATTCAGTAATGAAGAAAAATCAAATTCAGTTATGTGCAGACTCCAGCCCCTGTCTGTAGGCCATCCATCTTTCTATCATCCATCATCCATCTCTCCATCAGGATTTGAGCAACATGATCTAGTGAAAGATGTCCCTGCCCGAGGGACAGGGGTTGGACTAGATGAGCTTTAAAGGTCCCTTCCAACCCAAACCACTCTGTGATTCTACGATCTTTCACTAACCTGTTACAGTTAAATTCAGGACCTCAGCTGTGGGTGTGCATGTATTACACCACTTCAGTTGCCCTCTATAAGATAGGAAACGAGGTCAGCTTTATTTATATGGCTCTTTTACATAGGCTACCCACATTCATGCTAAGAGATATAGATATTAAACCAAAATACTACTGAAGCCCTTTACCAACAGAGCTGAATAAGAGAGAAAAGGCTAGACCAGATCCAAGAGTGATCTGTGTCAGAAATGCAGTAGACAAGAGTCAGGGCAGACATGGAGCTGTTGTGAGGAGGGTAGTCTGTACATGAGTAATTCCAGTCACTATACATACATGTTTAGGAATGGAAACACTCCAGAGCTACATGCAGGGTGCTGGTGTAGTCACTTTATAGGCATTGACTAAATATCACAAGCTCCCTTTGCTTGAAGAAAGACATTTTCAAGCAGTTTTCAGGAATAAAGCCTTGCCACAAACATCAGTAGCTTCTACCTCTCACCTTTAAAACCAGACAGGAATATGTTCACAGACCTGCCCTATACCACCCTGACCTGCAGCCCAGGCTTTGTGCAAAGCTCTCCTCTTTGGTCCTCTTGCCTACATGTACCATTGGGGCTTGCATTGGGGGCTGGCTGGGGACCTGGCTGATGTGGGCTGTGCTTGTCTGACAGCCCATACTCCTGGGTTTCCTTCACACAGAAACCAGAGCACAAAGGGAGGATAAAGTATTTCTACGTGACAGTGTTTACCAGGGAGTATTCAGCTCTTGCCCCTTGTGGTTTGGGATGTGGCCAAGGTATGCACACAGATCCACTGACATGAAAGCATTTCTGAGGCCACTGAAATAGATGCAGCTTCTCTGTTCCCATCCTGAGGATTCTGCATCATGGAGTTCACATCCCTCAGTCAGCCATCACAGCTGTGTCTCCCATACCCTCACCAGCCCAAGCACAGCCCACCCCAAGCCTGCTCTCATTGTACTGTCATTCTACCAAACGTGGTTTCTGAAGCACTTGCTCCAGATGATTGCCTCTCCAGCTGTATCAAAATCCAACTGGATAACAAACTTCCCAGAGCAACGACAATGTTAATATTTGACCTGTTGATACACTACTGTGTTCTCCTGAACAGTCATCAAATAACAGGTTTCAGTTTCAAATTACTCTGCTTTCCTATCCTCATTTCAGATGGCAATTTTTTTCTTTAGAATGGAGACAACCTCTCTCTCTTCCCTTGTCTAAACATCATTGCCCCTGACTGAGGGTTTTAGGCATTGCCAAAATAAACATTAATTTATTGAGCTCTTCCTCAGCTTTATGGACATTACTGCCCTTTGGGGAGCTTTCAAGTAATTCCTGACAATCCCTCCTGCTCAACAAGATCCCAAACAAATCTCTCCACCTAAATGCAAAGCTACCACAACCTCAACTCTATGGAGTCAGGGGAGGTTATCTGTGAGCTCACAAACACATCATCAAGTTGAATCCATTCTCTCTACATCTTTCACTGCACAACTCTCATCCCATCTTCCCAAAACTTTTGAGTCTTTTATTACCACTGACCTCACGGATTAATCCAAACCCAGTCCCACTCACTCCTGTCACAATAAATACATCACTCTGCTACCTTTAGCAAAAGCACTGGATCTGAGTTCACCTAGCAATATAACTGTTAAGAACCTCTAAACAAATCACCAGGTGAGTGTTTCTGCATTTGAAATATTTGCCTTTGAAATATGTGAATGTCTAAAAATGGTGCTTGTGTTGGGAAACGACACAGACTTCTAAATGTCATAAGAAGAAGCTGGCCTCAGCACCATCATCATAAAACATTGGTACATAAACATGAACAGCTGAGATATGAGTGCCACATTATCTAAGATGTAGCATTTCTCAAAGAGCATGGCTGTTCTTCTTTACCACATTGAATGTTTGCATAGTTCTTACCTGTATTTCAGTAGCTCTGGGGAATATTTAGACTTAGCTTTGAAAATGACCTGCAAAACAGAAAAATATTGCATCAAACATAGGATACGTATATGCTGTGATCCACAGGAATCCTGTCTCACAGGTCACAAGAAATGTAATTATAGGTTTCACTACATAACAGATTTGCATTTATTGCTTGTCCATGGCAGTCACGCTCTAAGCAAAGTATTAAAAACACTCAGCAGGTGATCACAATGTACTTGTAGACAAATTGTCAACACCATTATTTTCACTTATTCTGGCTTGTGAATAAGGTCCTCGATACCAGTATTCACAAGAGGATCAAGGCCAGTATAATCATAGAGGCAAGCAATTATTAGGTTCTTACATGACCTAACAGTACAGGTCTCTCATGTAGACCAGCTCATACCGGCATATTGGGTCAGATGCTCTATTCTCATGCAGAGCCTGTCATAGTACCCTGGCCTGAAACTGGATATATACATTTGTATCCATGTTACATTGCCAAAAGTATGTCATTGAGAACCAAACTCATCGTTTTTACTCTGAGGTATATTTGGCTTCTGCTGACTGGCTGTTCACTGTACAACAACATGTATTTTTACAGATAGATAGCTCATGCCCAGTAGTTACCTTGCTGTAACAGAAAAGACAAAATACTGACATATTTTCTGCAATGTAGCTAGCTGATATCAGAGACAGGTGTTTAACCACCATCAGCAATTATACAAAAACATATTAGCATATTTTATATCTTAACTATTTAAAAAAATTACAAGGAAGCATCACTGCTTTTTCATAAGCTAACATGGTTTCCAAACACACTAAGTTTACAAATGTTCATTTAAACCAACATCAAAGCACACTGATCACTATTTTTACAAAAAAACCATGCTGTGTGACTTATTCTGGGTTGTTTCCTAATTGTTTTCTCCTCAAGTTATCCTCCCTTATCCATTTCACTGGGTTTTGCATGCCCTTTAGTATAGCTTGCATAATATTTGCTATGATTATCGTGCTTTCCCAAGGAAACAGGACTTACATGATCACTATGTATGTGTAGGCATGTGTCTGCCTGTCAGCCTGTTTATCTGTCCCCCCACTAAGGTTAAAAAAAAGACAGAGAATAGATGGAGAAACACTTGAATCATCAAAGACATAATTCTTTATCACCCTCCTAAAAATTACTGACGCAACAGAAGTAAGGAACCCTATAAATGCATCTGACACATGACCTCTGTGAGGAGAAACCTGCATAATGATCCTATACATCACCCAGTATGAGAGAGTCTGCACAGCAAAGTGTTGTAAGAAAGGCCCCAGTTACAGAAACAGTTCAAAGTCAAGCGTGAGACATAGGTCTGGAGAAAATCAGGCTTCACTTGTTCCAGCACTCCTGGAACAACTTGTCATTTAACTCCTATTCACCATAAACAGCTGCCTTGACATGGAAATTATTTTTGTGGTGCATCAGCCTGCTTAGCACTAGCTGAACCAGCAGAGAACAGTGAGCTTTTCAGCAGGCCTTAGAAAAATAACAGCTGAGAATAAAATTGAAAAGTTGGGGGAAAAATTATCTAAAAATATTTTGCAGCCATTGATACTGTTTTCAAATAGTTAACACCTCTGGCAGTATCCCTTACAGAAGATTTTTGTGATTCATTCTCCAAATTCCTGGATCACGAATTCTCACAGGAGTTGAGGAAGTTTTATGTTGTTTTACTTACTTGCTACTGAAAGGAGAAGTACAAGAGGCTTGTGAATGTTCTGCATTTCTGTGGTGCACAAAGAGGGGCTGTCAGTTTTCAGAGAAGAGATGGGGTTCAAAATACTTCCCATACATTTATTTGTACGAGACTTGTTGCCTGCCTTGCTTGTTCTGGAAGCAGGCAAGCAGGAGGGAACAGATTCCTGACCTCAATGAAACTAAACAAGTAAAACTTGTCTCTAGGGCCATTCCACAATCCTCACCTGTTCTGAGCAGCACTTACTCACACATATTGTACCGTTAATTTTGACAGCTTTCAGGAGCAGTACTGAACAGAAGTGTTTAGAGCCTGTGCAAAGAACTGCACAAGACAAGCAATTTGCAGTGGGCAATGAGTTGTGCTGAGTCTACAAACCTAGAAAATCCACAAGTTCCTGCATACCATCAGCTGTGGTTCCCCCAACATGATCCACTCATCCCTACAATGTCACAGAGCAGTCCTGTCACATAAACATGCCCAAGGCTGCCCTCCCCAGCAAAAGCTCAGTGTATAACTTAGCTAAAACCAAACATGATATTCTTGCTGCAGATCCAGCAGGATCTCCAGATGTGAGATCACCAAAACAGCTGTTACTGTGATTCTACATTTGGTGGACCTGTCCCAGCCGATAAATGCTTCTGAATTTTATCAGAGCAAAATGACCATTAAGCAAGAAAATGAACACTGTATAGAAAATGGATGCTAGACAGAATGAAGTCTAGAGTATAAGGCACGGACACTCTTACAAATTCACTGCTGGACAGAAACACAGGCAACCATCTTCTGCCACCTTGGCTTAAACACTGATGGGGCCTTATTTCATCAGTGGGCTTGCTGGAAGCGAAGTGATTGTCACAGAACAAAGTGCTGTTCAGTGGGAGTAAGGATGTCAGAAGCTGATCTCAATATGCCTTACATGCGTGGGTGCAGCCTTTTGCTTTTAACAGTCATCTAGCTCAAGAGACATGTTGCTCAATGGCCCCTCCCCGCAACAGTGTTGAGAAAGCTTCCAGTCAATATCTGACTCATCTAAGCAAGTCTTCCAGCAAACCAGAGCAAGCCAGTCTGTTCCTAAGAATAGACTAAGCAGCAAGCAGAAGGTAGACTTGTTAAAAAAGACCTTTCAGAGAGCCCCGAGATGAACAGCAACACGGAAATCTCAGTGAAATTCCCTGCTAATTTGCTCATCTCTAAAGGGTTACTTCTTCTTCTTAAAAGTGTTTCCCCTTTCGCTTGTTCTTTAAAGGCAAAATATCCTGTTTTGACTCCTTGTTTTTGCCGTAGGACTGGAAACCTCAAATGAGATTCTCACACTCCCTCCTCCGCTCCCTTGAGGTATATGTCTGGTGTATAAAACTGTAGCAGTACAAACGGACTCCAAAAAACACTTCACACAGCCAGGGAAAATTTGTGTTGCAGGAACTGATGTAAACAGCTGACCTTAAAGACATTTTACCATGCCCCAGCAGAGGAGGCGTGGGGATGGCATGGAAGTCCGTCTGCAGCTCGGCTGCAGAGCTGCTGGGCAGCAGAGAAGGCAGAGAGGGCCAGGCTGCTGCAGCTTAAGGGGGCTCCAGCTATGGTTTTGAAAGTTAAATCAGGAGCCACTATAGCCCTGTAAGTATCAGTGAAACAGTTGTCAAAGCCAAGTCACATATGCCCAAAGCAAAAGAAAAATAAAATCTCACTGGAGCAATTTTCAGCCCATTGTCTGATTTAGCTGAACTGACGTGACAGCTGGCACAAACCCTCACTGCACCTCTACTGCTAGCTTCTGTAAAATTTACTTTTACAGGAGCCACAGCTCAGCTTACCAAAAAGCCTCAGGTGTGTGTTAAGTGCTTGCATATGTCTCAGGCTGGCCCTCTGCACAGGAATGCAGTTCAGCTTTATTTACCAGTTCTCATTTCAAAAACTCTATAAGGAGCATAGCACGCGCTTTTCCTTCCCAGTTCCTTTCACCATGGCCCCTCTCTTATTCTGTCACACTCCATGCAAACTTCTCTTTGCATCCTGAAAATATGCCACAGCCTCATGCAGGACCAGAGTCCCTCCCCATCAGCACATATACCTTTCTTCTGCTGTGTATCTTCCAGTCCCAGGCCCACCTTCCCCTTTCTCTCTTTCTCCCATGTTCATTCTTTCATTTGGTTCAGATTCCCCAAAATATGCAAGTTTTCCCTCTAGTCTCTAAACTCTACATGGCTTATAAGGCCTACAGACATGGGGAACATGACTCACTACCATACTCAGTCTTGTATAAATTGGTAAAAATAGTCCTGAGGGCAACGTTTTATGCTAAACATATTAATATCTTCATCAATGACACAGTCAGCAGGATCGAGTGCACCCTCAGCAAGTTTGCAGACAACGCCAAGCTGAGTGGTGTGGTTGACCCACCTGAGGGGTGGGATGCCAGCCAGAGGGACCTGGACGAGGTCGAGAAGTGAGCCTGTGGGAACTTCAGGAGGTTCAACAAGGCCAAGTGCAAGGTCCTGCACATGGGCTGGGGCAACTCCTGGTTGAGGATCAATACGGGAGGGGGCAGGAAAGGATTGAGAGCATTCCTGGGACACAGGGGTACTGGTGGATTAAAATTTGAACATGACCCAGCACTGTGCACTTGCAGCCCAGAAGGCCAACCATGTCCTGGGCGCATCAAAAGAAGTGTGACCAGCAGGTTGAAGGAGGTGATTCTCCCTGTCTACTCTGCTCTTGTGAGACCCCACCTGGAGTAATGTGTCCAGCTCTGGAGTCCCCAACATAAGAAAGACATGGACCTGTTGGAGCGAGTCCAGAGGAGAGCCACAAAGATGGTCAGAGGGCTGGAGCACCTCCC
The DNA here is from genome assembly GCF_000699245.1 of Pterocles gutturalis. Classification (NCBI taxonomy): domain Eukaryota; kingdom Metazoa; phylum Chordata; class Aves; order Pterocliformes; family Pteroclidae; genus Pterocles; species Pterocles gutturalis. Next base: position 12,079 of record NW_010127872.1, on the reverse strand, counting down.
ATATGAGGACAGGATGAGAGAGTTGGGGTTGTTCAGCCTGGAGAAGAGAAGGCTCCAGGGAGACCTTAGAACAGCCTTCCAGTACTTAAAGGGGGCCTGCAGGAAAGATGAGGACAAACTTTTTGGCAGGGTTTGTTGCAATAGGATGAGGGGCAATGGTTTTAAACTAAAAAAAGGGTAGACTCAGACTAGATATACGGAATAATTTTTTTGCTGTGAGGGTGGTGAAACACTAGAACACGTTGCCCAGAGAGGCTGCAGGTGTGCCATTCGCTGGAAAGATTCAAGGTCAGGTTGGATGAGGCTCTGAGCAACCTCATCTAGTTGAAGATGTCCCCACTCGCTGCAGGGCTGGTTGGACTAGATAACCTCTAAAGGTCCCTTCCAAACCAAACTGTTCTATGATTCTGTATTTGCTGATGCTTTACCATCCACAGTTAGACTCTTGTGTAGTTCTATGTACATCTAAAGCATGCTTTAAACTAATAACAAGCTTTAGAAAATATTGTGCATTCATTTCTACTAAAAAATAAATATTTTTCCTAAATAAAAAGCCCCCTCTCTTCTCTCACTGGTGGTATTACTTTTGAAATGCTATCCCCAGTAATTAGAGGATGACAAGTTCTCTTAATTTTCTTCCCAGAGCTCACACATACCCAGTTCCACTGAGACACACATAACCTCTCCAAAAACCTTGTGCTGTTTTTACCCCGCCCTGCCAGGGACTTCCAGCATGGCCAGCTCCCCTTTAGACTGTCTTACTCTGCACAATTTCTCTTCATTTGAAAGTCCCTGATCTTATCAGCCCTGCCTGGGAGGCAGGGTAAGCTTCTCAATCTGGATGCCAGAGAAAAGGGAAGATGGTTAGGGAGGAGGAAGGAGAGGTAAATCTGCCTAACAGCCCATCTCCACCCACACAGCCTCACAGTTCTTTAGCTCAGCACCACGTTCCCTAGGTCCTGGAGAAGTTCCCAACCAGATGATTAAACCCACAGCCCATCAAATGTTTTGTTGTGCCTGGCCACAGGGGAGCCCTGGGATTTCCAGCATCTCCTATGGCTCACGGTCTTTGGCCCTGACCTTGTTTTTCAAGTCTGTAATCCTCCATCCTAGCCTCCCTCCTGCTTCATTTGTGTCCTGTTCCCCAGGGAAATGTAAAGCCTGAAGCAAACAGGACAAAGTGAAGCAAGCCCTTTTCTGCCCACCCCTCACACACACCAAAGAAAGGCAATTTATTTTATTTCCCAGAGCCTCTTCACACTTTTGCCCACAGCACTGACTATAAAGCCTGAGGACTCCCCTCAGTCTCCCCTTGTCAGGGGCAGGGAAGATTTGGCTAGGCAGGACACAAATAAAAGAGTGCCAGAGTCCTGAGATCCTTCCTGTCTGGAGTCACTTAAAGTGGAAAATATGTTATTTGCTGATTTGCAGTCTGCTTTATCAAGCAGCAAAATAAACCTGTAGGAGCCGCAGGTGTGAGCCAAACAGTTCTACGTGCTTTTGGGTCTGTAGGTGGAAATGCACACTTCAGCTCCCTATCTGATGGATCAGGGTCAGGGAGCTGCTCTGACTTGGTACAATGCAGTTATTTGACAGTGTTAGGCTACTGTTTTTTTACGAAAGTCCCACTGGATTTCATGTACACTGTAGATTTGTTTTAATGATTTCTAAGCAGACAGAGGCTTATGCTGAGAGGGTAGGTCACTTTGTTTGTTTAGAAGAGAATGAATACAGACACAGGATTAATAAATCTAATACATTCAGCGCTCTCCTTAGAAATCATTTGCATTTTCTGCAGTATGGTTTCTGAGAGGAGCTAATACTATATAAGCCTTATCTGCAGCAGCGTCACGTTCTCTTCTGCTGTTAAGTAGGGTGTCAAGACCATAGTGAAGGACCCTGAATTTGGCTCTTAATCCAAAGATCCCTCAGGAATTGTTCTAAGTCAAAACCATTTTGATTGCAACTTCTGTTTCAGCCACAAGTCCCCCACTTCAGCAACCTGCCCCAATGCATTACAGCTCCTTCTGCTGTATCTGCTGACAGGGATGCTCAGGTGTGGGAACAACCCTTCCTGTGCTGATGCCATCATGGCTTATTTGTCTTGCAGTCTAAATTTGTGTTCCCGTTGCTTTGGGATACCTATTAAAAAGAGAGTAGTTGTGGCTAACTTTCTGTCCAGTTCAAAGGTGCTTATTATTCTGAAAAACACCCTCAGGCACTTGCCAGAAGAGGTTTTTTGTTTGGCCAGGAGGTTTTGCAATATTTTTTGGAATACTTTTTCCTTCTCACGTCTATGTCTAAAAGTTTTCCTAGCAGTGCCACATGTCTGGGTGCCGTACAGCAGACAATAAACACCTGCAAATTCCAGAGACCCATGAAATCTCTTCCAGTGCTCTGTCCCTGTATTATACATAGATCACTTGTTTTCCTCTAGCTAAGCACCGGTTAAATAGCCTGGTTTCCTTGCAATGAGACACAGCTGCAGACCCTTCTTGCCTGCCTTCTCGAGAAAAAAGGATGAAAGTTGTTTCTGAACAGGTCTGTGAAGTTATAAGCCATTACTGAAAACAAAATTCTCTCTCCCCACCCCTTTCACACTAGTTCTTGCTTGCCTACTGTGGAAAGCTAGATGCACATTAAATATACAGTCTCAAGAAGATGCTGAATTTCAAGCCAAACCACCTTTTAATAGTTAGAAGTAAAGAATTAATAACAGTGAATTAAAAATATGTGCACTTATTCTGTGTCTTACATTATATTTGTACAATGGCTGTGCTTGTATTTCTTAAGGCTTTGTTTTGGCTGGGGAGATATTTGACATGAGATTTCACTGGGAGCAACCAGCTCTAAAGCAAACAACGATACTAATAACATCCCCGTCTACAGTGGCCTATGGTCTTTAAAGATTATGACGCACATCACAACCTCTGAAAGTCCCTTGCAAATATTTTTTCCGAATCCTCACAACAGCTCTTCAAGACAGGTAACTATGACACTCAGAGGAAGATTGCGAGGACTCACAGTGACAAAGCAGAAATTGTCTCAACGGCAGAACAAATAGCCTTAGCATTTTTTCTGTTTCCAATGACTGACTTGTACTTCCTGAATGAGATCAGATGGCAACGCGAGAAATAAGTTAAAAGGGCATATGTGTGCATTTGATATACTCTATTTCTAGATCTTCCTTAGACAGAAGAAATCAGTTACCTGCAATGCTAAGCCCCCCAAGTGCTGGCACTCTAATGCACAGAGTGCAGAGTGCTGTGCCCCCTCTGTGCTTTTTTTTTGAAGAGCCAGGATGCTGCATTCTGCCTCCAGACTTCCACGGCAGCCCTATGTGTGTGTCTGAGCGAAGAATCTGACCTAGGGCTCCCACTTAGTCCCATGGGGATGGACTGTGTGATGATGCCCCTGGGGAACTGCCCCGTTATCAAACGACTCTCACAATAGCTCTGGGATAGAGCATAGGTCACCACATGCCTGAGCTGGATTTGTGTAGCATGTAGATGAAAGATTCCTGTAATCCCTTAATATATCTCAAGTCCCAGGGAGTGGAGTGGGGTGAGTTAGCAGGTATTTCAGACACAATCCAGAAAAGTAAACCTAAGCACAAAACTGCGGCTGTGGTTCTAAGTATTTAATACCCTCTACAACTCAAGTGATCCTCTTACAGCTGTCATGCTTACTATTGGTGCTTTTTCAGCTCTGGGATGGCAGCTCTCACAAGCACCCTGATCTCTCCAGCCAGGCTGTTCAGAATTGCCAGGCCTGTAATCACTACAGAGCACTGCAGGCACTATAGAAGCACTCAGACCCAGGCACCAGCCTGGTTCCAGGCAGGGCACACAGCAACACCCAGAGCATCCTGAACACTGCCAGGGGTGCTCCAGGACTGGCTGGTGCTCTTCTGGTCAACGACCCCTGTGCTGTTAAAGCCGACTTGGACAAGGGTCATCTGAGTGCAGGCTTGGTGTCCTGCTCCAGGCACTGTAGAGGGATTGAGAAGACAGATAATCAAGTCCCTGCCCTCCTGCAAGCTTCCTGTGAGATCTCAGGCAAACCCAGCAGCCTTTCTTTGCATCAGCATGGCAATATCCCGTCCTGCAGCCCGGTGCCAGGCTCACCATAAACACTTCCAAGCAAGTCTAACTGCACCAACCTGGAACACTGTGCAGTCTAACTCATCTGGCTTCTTAGCTGCCTGTAGCACAGATACACTCTCAAAACCTCTTTCTGAAATGGAGACACTATTTCCTTTACCCCACGTTTACATCACAGCGTCCTTGAAATAAAGGGTGTATCTCTGTACAGCACTTAACTAGGGTCTGCCGTCACTGCTGTTTCTAATATGGATCATCAATTTGGGTCCACAGCAGGACTCAATCAATAGTTTTGATTGTGATACACAGAATAGAAATCTCACTCAGAAATGTGTCAGCCAACTTATGAAAAACAGGGGTGGGGGACTGCCAGTAAAATTATAAATTACAGTTCTGACTGCACACCGAAATCAGGTCTGCTAAGCCAGGGGGTTTATGACATCTAGTAACAACAATACCAATAATAAAGAATAATAATGGAACGGCATTTTGGATGTCCAGCTTTCAAGCTCTTCTATACATTTTTTTCCCCAACCTTTAAAATACATGCGAGCAATTTAATAGGCAGTAGATATATTATTTGCCATTCCTGAAATTATCACTTCGGGCTCCAGTTTCATTGTAACACTGATCACTCGCATATAGATTACAAGTTAAAATTCCCAACTAAATAACTGAAATTTGCTTTTTACATTGTCAAGGAACATTAGGAAATTACATTCGTCTCATGACTCTTACAAAATAATGCTTTACCATTGTCAGATTTAATCAACAAAATATCTGTTGCTTACCTGTGTGAAGTAAAGATTCATCAGGGTCAGGGTGAAAAACTGGAGGCAGACTGGGAAGCAATAGAGAAGCCAGAAGATGAAGGGGCTGAGAGAATTTGCTGTGACAAAGTCTTTGAAGTAAAATGAAAAGAGCACAGTCCTAAGAGAGGCCCAAAACAAGCACAGGAACAGAAAGACAGTTTGGTAACTAAACCTCTTGTGCCTGTAGTGAAGGACTAGCCAGAGCTGGACGTAGATGAACACAAAAAGCAGCGAATAAAAAACAGTATATACAATGGTCAGGCCCAGCTTCACATACGGAGGGACAGCTGGCGTCAGGGTCGGCGGAAGGGTGTCATTTTTCAGTGGGTCCCACTCAGGGGCCTCCATTTGATATCAGGAATCGTCAGAATTATTTATTAAGTTTGGCTGCCGCTGCTGCCTCCTCCTCCTTCTCCTTTCATCTTCCTACAGCATAGGAATCAAGAAAATGAAAGAAAACAAGCTGCACTTCCTCTTTGGCAGCTCACTGTGGGCTGGTAGCACATGATCACAATTCAGAATGATTCATTAGGACTGCCTTTGTCAGCAATTGGCAGGGAACAGCTCAGAAAGCTCCCCTTTGCTGATGTTTGTGCACAAATCTTTACCATCCTAAGAAACAAAGAAATGCAGCAGCCCCTGAAAGGTTTACTGCTGATTTTTTTCCCAAGGAAAATTATCTGGATTTTAAATTAGTTAAGTAATGTTCTGTTTTCTAGAAGAAGCTGGTGTTTTCCCAGTGACAGCCACATCGTACCTTTGTAGGATTTTTTTGTCGTTTCCCATTTAGCAAGTACTTCATTTAGCTGCATTTTGTTAGGAATAATTTTAAGCACCTTAAAGCACTCATGAAATTCAAACCACTGTAATAAGCTGTAACAGTTCAGTTCAGCACTGCAGAAACCTTTGTGTTTATAAGGAAATACACAATTTGCACAGCAAATCTAAAGCACTCAGAATCTTCTTTTTCTTCTAATGTAAGACATTTCATTAGAATGGGAGAAAAGGCACATCAAGGCTTCCAAATGTAGCGTATACTGGAACAAATAAAACCCCCTAAATAACCAAATTCAACAAAGCATACATGCAGCTACAGGTTCTTTTCTTCTGGGTTGTTGTCTATTTGTGCCATCACTGTGGCAACAGATGACCAGACACACAAGTGTGCAAATGTGCCCTTGGGATTAAATCTATGAATTAATAGGTGCTATGGCAGGCTGCTGGGTTCGACTAACGGGTGTGAGAAGTGAGAACTGAAACCGAGTGGTTTAGACCTTTGTAGCACAGTGGAAATGCTTCATATATCTCTGGGTCATGCATAGCATCATATATCATCAAATAACAAGGTTTTTAAAAGATACCTTGGCTATGGCTGGAGCACTGCCATGTTTTGTTCTACCGTTTTTAGTAAACTGATTACAAGTGCTTGTTACCTGGAATAGTTCCCAGGAAGGACCCCACATGTCTGGTGAGGAGTGCAAAAAGATTCCTTTAGTGAAAGAGCCCATGAAGGGAACTAACGCAGGGTTCAGGGTATGCAGATAACTGATACTGACACTGATAACTAAAATAATGATTTCCATTATTAATGCCTCACCGCAAGAGGAGTTCAGAACTACTATTTTGTTGAAAAAGACAATTATTATAATTGTGCTTATTAATATAAACACAACATATATAAGTTTGGATAATTCTTTAAAACGATCTCTAAGTGAAGTCCATCCTGCCCTAAAAATACCCACACTGAACACTTAAAACTACGTTCCAAAATCCATGTTTAGGTACTGAAACATAAGCAATCTGATTTTAAATGTGCTAAGCAAACTCAGGTCCCATTGACTGGAAAAGCACCTGTGGGTTTTCAGTGATTCCGTAAATCAGGTCACTTCTATTTAGGTGTCTAGATACAATTTTAAGACCCTTACCAGGAGCAGTCAGCTTTGGAAATCCTGGATAAACAGCTCACAGAAGGAGGGTGATACACAGCACCTGTGTCACTTTGACTACGTATAGAAATACACAGAACACACAGTGAATGATGGGAAAGGGAAGAGAGGATAAGAAACATCCAAGCACTAAAAATCATGTACATGTACAGAGGTATGTTATAGCTTGCACAGAAAGAGAATTTTATGGCTTCAACTTAAATAAACTTGGACTTAGTTTTAAATTAGCACCTGCTCCTAGACCCCGCATATTTCCTGAAAAAAAACTAAAATTGACTCGATACCAGGGTAGAATATGGAAAACTGAGCAGTTACTGAAACAAGTTTGTCAGAGAAGCTGCCTGTACTCAGGCCATCATGTTCATGAAGGACAGATGGGGAAAGTAAAGGGCCGGGACAGGAGTTTAGACAATATGCATAACAAATAGAATAGATACACCCAAATATATTTCAATACATACTAGAGTAGGCTCCAGGTCCCAGATCAGGAAAACATCTCCCCTAGATTGATACATACTTCCTTCTAGCAGACAAGGAAGACCTCTTTCTAGCTTTTCCCAGTTCCACTAACAGGCCTGCTTTATGCGTATATCTCTCGGTCTCCACAGCCCCAGTGCACACATACACTATCTAGAGGCCAGAGTACAGTGATAATAGATTCAGTGGGTTACACACCAGCTCTCTGCTCACAGCACAAACTTTCTGATTATGCTTGTGGCTAACATTAACCCATGGTGGCCATAAGTACTCTATTGCTTTTTATCAGTGACCTATAACAACTCTTCACAGCTTGTGCTATAAGACTTTAACCTGCTAAATGAGGGTAAAGGCTTCCATGGCATGCCATCAGCAAGAACACCAGGATTTTAAGACTGCCACATGCCTGAAGTATTCTATAAAACGTACAGAGAAGCAGGAAACTATTTCTACTCAACAAACTGCGGGCTTCCCTCGGTGCCCCCATGGATGTGATTGCCAACTCACGCTTCGTGGGCAGCATGTTGTGAACAGCCAAAGAAAACTGCTGCTCCCTTGGTCAGGTGTTGCCAAGGGACAGCAAAGAACAGAGGTCTCACAGACTGCATCACAGACCTGTGTCCTTGCCAGTACGTGAGGAAAGGTTGGTCAGGAAACTCGGCATTGCAGCATTACAAGAAACTTCTTAATAGGCCGAACTTCCCATGCAGCTCTCCAGTGCTTAATAATTTCAGCCACCGCTTGGTCTTAAGCACACTCCTGCTGCTGCCTAGGGATCTTGGGCAATTCCAGGAGCTCTGTTAGTGTTACTGTTTTATTTCTAAGGGTCATTGTCCAAAGGAATAAACTTGAGCGGAGCTTGAGGGTTCAAAAAGTTGCTTAGCTAGGCTGTCCTGCTATTTGACCTGAAATGAACAAAAACATGAACTATCTGGATTCTGCAAGTTGAACTTCTGCCCTGCTCCTGAGCAGAGGGGTCTAGAGTTCTCATCTTTGATGTCATTTGCAGTTAATGAATTTGCTGGCAAGACTGTCAGTGAATCACTGTGTGCTAAAGCACTCTACACCTAATGACTCTCACTATCTAGTGTGTAGTCCAAAAAGTATTTTAGAAAGGGTTTTGCAGAAAGGAGCAGTTCTGGAAGTGAAGAAAAGATAAGGTAATTTAAGATTTTGTTAGATATTGAACCATCTTCATCTTTGATTTTATACTGTGGTAGTCCAGAGAGTTTGTCCTCAGTTACACTGGCAGGTTTTTCATTCTTTTGAGGTTTCATGATTTCTTGGATTGTGTTTCTTACAAATACCAGGCTCTCATGGTTTAAACCTCAAGTACTGAGTAAAGTGTCATAGCTGGACTTTAAAGTCTGTCCTTCAAAAGTTGCTTTTCCCTAAAGTTATCTGAGAAATTGTGAGAGGCTGTTCCATCCAACTGAGATGTACCAGGAGAGGCTGCCAGATAGGCAGGCCTCTTGTCAAACCAAAGAAGAAGAAAATAGTATTCTGGTTCAACATTTTCTTTTGCTCTGCACTCCATGAGGTTTACAATTACAAAACTCAACAACAACATTTTGAAGGAAATAATTCTTGCTATTGGTACTCAAAATACAAGTGGGACAGAAATCTGATGTTGAACAAGATCCATCAGCTAGCTAGTGGAGAGTGGGAGTATTAAGACTCTTTGAATTAGACAAAAGCTAGAGATATGGATGTGGAATTCACGATGATTTAATTTAACCTAATTTCTCACAACACTTACACCTCCTCTTTCTTCATTTTGTGTCCCACAGAAATACCAGCTCACGTCATTGCAGTCCACTCATTCCAATTTAAATAATTTTTTGAAAGGCAAATTCTTCTGCAGCCTTTAGTAATGTGGCTATTAGAATAGAGAAATTTAACTATGTGGTGTAAGCACACACTTTCTGTGTCTAATACTTAGGCCACCGCAATTTGGTACATTACAAGACGTCAGGTTTCCTGTTGAGAGATGGTGGCCGTGATGCTGAAAAGAACGGACATTCCCTTGCAACACGTTCAGGAATCTGATTTAACTACAGGGCAGGCACCTAAACTAGTGCCTGCTCAACATGATGGATGAATTAGCCAGTAAATCCTGAAACTGTAAATTTTAATTTGTCTTTGGATTGTGAGAACCTTATATTGGAAGCTTTTTGAATGCTACTGCATTGCAGAGCATGAGTACTGCTGATGGGATACTTCTGTCCTTCACTCAGTGTGGGCTCATCTCCAAGTCATGGGCTACGTCACCATCTTCGGGATCCAGCATCTCTGTGCCATTCAACATTTAGCAACTCTGACAGAAGCCAAACAGAGGGCTGGGAACCAGTTTTCTCAAGGGAAAAAATGTCCTTTAATTGTCAGGCTTTCTCTGTGCCTGGGCATGTTAGATTTCACTATTAATCCTGACACAGACCTCACACTCAAAACATGTCTAAATAAAGCCCTCATAATAAATCAGGATTTATTATTCTAATCTCATTTAGGTCATACAGTGGTGTACAACAGTACAAATGTAGGGCCTTAACCCATAATCCTTAAGGTAGCCAAAGCTTCCATTGGCTTCAAATAAAGTAATGCCTCTGCATCAAGGGCAGGAACTCCCCCGCACAAACTGGAGGAATGCAAATAGCTTTAAAGGAAGAAAGCTGTGGTTTCCTAATTTCAGACAATACTTGACCAGAAGAATATTTTCTAGAAGAATTAAATATGTTACTCAGTGAATAGATGGAAAGAGACCAGTTCTGTGAAACAGAGGCACCAGAACATCACTGTCTTTGTTTCATTTTGGAGTTTTGTCTCTATTGGGGTGGATACACACTGATTTCAGGCTCTCCTGCAGGCCTCCCTGTTGCACAACATGCAATAGGTGCAGACTCAAGCATGGAGATGCAGTCTGCATTCCAGACTCATAAGAAAGTCTTGAAAACCTTGAAATTTCTGTCCATGCTGCATGTTCCTTGGGGTTTAAAACAAGACTTAGCAATCTGCAGATCTAAGATTAAAAAGCACTGAAAAGGATTTGTTGCTTTTCACTGTTTAAATCATTCTTTGCAGCCTTCAGTTTCCCAGATGCCTCCATAACCCAGAAGGATACTTTAAATCCATGTTAGCTCAATTAGAATATATTCTCTCCTTTGCTAGCCTTTTCTGCTTTCTTTGACTTAGGGTTTACCTGCTTCTTTGCATCACTCCCTGCCCTCCAGTGGAAAAACCCATAAAACAGGAACTAAAGCAGTTAGGTATTTCCCTTCAGCGGGGATTCCCTTAGGTACATCAGTCAGCTGGGTATGAGCTGACTGGAAAAGGGAGGTGGGCTAGATGTGGACTGACAACAGAGAGAGGTGGATTTGAGTGGTAAAGATCACTTGGCCCAGTGTCTGGAGTTCCATATAACCTATGACACATCCTGGCAGGGAACGTGTCTTCTCTTCAGAAGAATCTTGATGAGTAAAGAATAAAAGCCCATTTAAGCAGGCATGATTTTAGCCACATCCAGTAAAGGGAGTTAATTAATTTTCCTCCCTTGGCTTCTGATACTTAGACAATATGAAGCATCTGGCTCAGAGCTAATAAAGCTCCATGTTAGAAATCATCTGCTTCAGCCCTGATTATCTGCTTGTTCAAGCAGCTGAGAATTCAGCTGTGGAAGCAAACAGTCCTGAATCTTGCTGAATCCTTCTCAGGTTAATGCCTGGTGAGGGTTTTTAACTCCAGTATCCTAAATCCACTCCAGCTGGTGCTGACATCTGCACTAGCTCAGCGGACTGTGCAATGTTAGGAAGTGGGCTCACAGACAATCTGAGCAGCTTTACACTTCCTCACTTTCTGAAAATGTGTTTGGAAAGGCTGTCCTCTGAATGGTTGCTGCAGAAACTTCTCAGCTGTATGGCTGTCCTTGAAGCAGTGATGAAGCCATTTTTGTTGGTGAGGGGTCTACAGTACCCCAGTGTGGCCTTTCTGAGAGATAAAAACAGGGTGGGAAGGGGTAGCCAGTGTGGCTGGAAGCAAGGGATGGTGTCTGGGACTGCGAGGTGATGCAGCTGTGCAGAGGAACAGTGAACTCCTGAGCTATGTGCCAAGCCTCCGGCTCAGGGATGACTCCCCACAGGATAAAGTTTCTTTGATCATCATCAAATCTGCACTTAAGACATCTGCAAAGACCTAAGAAGCGAATGTAACTCCTGGGCTAAAATCCAAAGAGTAATCAAACCTTTACAGCCAATTTGCGTTACATACTTAAAACACCAGGTTCAGCCAACAGCACCTTCCTTGCCCTCTGGGCGTGCTGTCATTTGTATGTGGTATCCTATGTGTTTGTTCCATGTGCTATTTCTGCTTTTTCTTTCCTGCTGCCACATGGCTTGGCACAAGCTGTCACCTGCACCTGTGGGTGAGGGACTCTGGCAGCTCCTCCAGGCTCAAGGAGGGGAAGGGCAGCGAGCTGGCACCTCCCCTGCCGGGCAGACACGGGTGTCACCCACAGCCCCCGGCCTGAGCTGCGACCTCCTCCTCCGAGGTGCCATTCCCTCAGCAGAAAGGAGGCGAAGACAACCTGGCCAGCGGCCGCGGCCCCCCCCCCGCCTCACCCCAAGGCGCAGGGCCACGGTAGGGAGATGGTGGCACGAAGGCAGCCCCGGGCCCTGAGGAGAACGAGAGCGCGCGGTGAGCCGGCAGCAGGCGGGCTCTGGGTGGCCCCGCCCCTCAGGCAGCGCGGACA
>NW_010127871.1:3118-4254 GCF_000699245.1 Pterocles gutturalis | reverse complement strand
CACTCGACCCCTTGCTGATGTTTGGCTCCATGTCTGTGTCGGTGCAGGACTGGCCACATCCCATCCAACTGCAGCCACAGCGCTAGTGAATGGGCTCCCCCGGTGCCCACTTCCAGCACAAGGGTGGTTGTGGGTGGGTTGTTCTGCTGTGCAACCATTTGCGTGGCTGTGCAATCATTTGAGTAGCTGTGCCACTGTTTGCGTGGCTGTGAAATTGTTTGGGTAGCTGTGCAACCATTTGCATGGCTCTTCAACCATCTGTGTAGCTGTGCAATCATTTACGTGGCTGTGCAGTCGTTTGCGTGGCTGTGGAACTGTTTATGTGGCTGTGCAATCGTTTGAGTAGCTGTGCAACTGTTTGTGTAGCTTTGCAACAGTTTGCATGGCTGTGCAACCGTTTGAGTAGCTGTGCAAACGTTTGCACAGCTGTGCACATGCTCAGGGGCTGACCGTGTGTATGTCTGAGTGCATTTGTGATCATGTGTGTGTTCCCATCAACCTGCACGCATGTCTGTGCCTCTGCACGCGTGTGCCTGCGTGTGCTCCAGTGTGACGCTGCGTGTGGGTGACTCCACGTGTGTGCAGGCGTGACTGTGTGTGTGCAAGGAAGACCCTGTGCGTGTGCCGGGGTGTGCAGCTGCACGCGTGCAGGTGCGTGCGCCCGTGTGCCGGTGTGGCTCCGTCCCTCCGTGGGTGTGCGTGACTCGGTGCCCCATGCGGAGGAGGTGCTGCTGGCTGCTGCCCATCCTTCGCAGGGTGTCCTGCTGTGGGTGCACATTCCTGACCGTGTGGGTGCTCGCCAGACCGGAATGATCCGCATGCGGAGGCAGTTTCCCTCTGACTCACGGGGGTGGTTTGGCTCTGCAGAGCACACCTGTGCAGGAGGTCCCCCTGTTCATGGGGGCGAGTGGGGGCACAGGACTGTTTCTGTTGTCTGCACGCCCTCCTCAGAAGCTCTTGCTTGCCTGACATCTATTTTCATCCTGTGTTTTGTTGGCTCGTTATTGCTGCCACACATTTACTGCTAATTGCGCTTCCCTGCAGGTTCAGCTGCTCCGGTTGGGCTGCAGCAAGAGCTGTGTTCTGGAGCAGATGCAGGGGGCTACAGAGTCAGTGGCTTTCCCCCAAAGGGGCAG
>NW_010127871.1:0-2909 GCF_000699245.1 Pterocles gutturalis | reverse complement strand
GAGCACCCCAGGACTCACCGGAGCCCAGGTCCCGTTATAGCCGTGGGGAGCACCCCAGGACTCACCGGAGCCCAGGTCCCATTATAGCCGTGGGGAGCACCCCAGGACTCACCGGAGCCCAGGTCCCGTTATAGCCGTGGAGAGCACTCCAGGACTCACCAGAGCCCACAGCATGACTCCTCTGACCGCTTTCACGTCTCCTGTAGTATGTACCCACAAAGCAGCCACTGGATGGACAAACCTGCTCTCCCTTGGGTGCCTGGGGCAGCCGGTGTGACCGTGCTGTGCACAAATGTCACCTGCAGTGACTCAGCCTCAAATGTCACCTCCTGCATGTGAGGTCCCTGAGGCTTAAACAGGATTGTCCCAGCCCAACGCCATTCCCAGGTTGTCCCCTCTTTAGCAGGAGGTCCCTCTCCCCAGAGGACGGAGTGTTTAATCCCACCCTTCCCTCTGTCCTAGCCTGTTTCTGCAATGTGACAAAACTTTTTCTTTTCAGCCCAGAAGCAGCTCAGCTCTCTCAAGATCTCCTCCAAGGCACTGCGAAAGGCTCTTTGGAGAGGGATGAAGCCAGCTGAGCTCTGCTGAGTCCGGTACCGGATCCAGGAGGTGTTTCCCCAGGGGAACACGATGATGCTGCAGGTGACCCCCATGCCCAAGCCCCCCTGTGCCCAAGCCCCCCACATGCCCGCAGCTCCTGGAGCCACCAAAGAGCTGCATCCCCTGGCACAGGACAGCCTGTCCCCCTGCGGTCCCAGGGGTCACCTGCTCTTCTGCCACCTCCCCCCAGAGGGGAGCGCCCAGGGGTGTGTGACAGTGCGACGGTGCTGCCTCCAGACCTGCCCCTGTCCCCTCCCCTGCTCCCGGGGCTCACAGTCAGACCTGAGACTTAATGGGGGACTCCTGCCTCTGTGTACCACCTGGGAGCTTCACCAGCATCCCACCCAGTGACACCGGTGTCATGGAGCCCACTCCCCGTTCTCTTGGCGCTGGGAGGCACCAGCCCAACACCGACACTCGGTGTCAGCAGCTGTGGCTGCATTCTGCTGAGCGCAAGAGCTCGCGAGCGAACGAGGGGCTTGTTTGTGACAATGGAGTCCTGACTGCAAACTGGGAGACGACTTGCAAACTGGGAGATGACCTGCAAACTGGGAGTTGACCCGCAAACTGGGAACAGCAGAGCAGCATAAGGAAGGTGGTCTGCCAGTTGTCCCTTGGGAAGCTGCTCCTTAGGTCTGCTCCCACTCTGCTCCCAGTCCTGGGAACATTGTGGAGAGGGGACCCTGCAAGACACCCCAAGCCTCGTGGGTCCCTGTCCCTCGGCAGGCGGTGGCACAGATGGTCTCAGTGGTGTGCTCACCATGTGCTTGCTTCAGCTGCACAGTCTGGGACAGCCCTGGGGAAATACCTGCAAGTAGTTTGGAAACCAGCATCCTTGCTGAGCCGTGCCGGTCGGTTTACCCCTTTTATCTTCTTTCTCTGGAGGACAGCTGGTTTGCCACCGTATGCTGACACCGTACCTCATGGCGCTGCCCCTTGCCCCTCACCACTCACCGTCCAGCCGGCTTTTCCCTGTGAACTCTGGCAGGGGACCAGGAGACACTGCCTCCTGGTTTAGTGACTGGCTGGCCTCAAAGCTGTCACGTATTAAAAGGACAGAAGAGCTTTACATTGAAAAAAAGTGAAGAAAAATCAGATGCAGGTCTCTGGGAGTGTCTGAAAAACAGTTATGTGCTGCCTTCACCTTGCTACAGCTCCATGGAGACCGAAGCCAGGATGCAGACCCCTGGGATGCTCCTGCTGGGATGCAGACCCCTGGGATGTCCCCACTGGGATGCAAACCCCTGGGATGCTCCTGCTGGGATGCAGACCTTTGGGATGTCCCCACTGGGATGCAGACCCCTGGGATGTCCCTGCCGGGATGCAGACCCCTGGGATGCTCCTGCTGAGATACAGACCCCTGGGATGCCCCTGCTGGGATGCAGACCCCTGGGATTCCCCTGCTGAGTTCCACACCCCAGGGGATGCCCTGTCCCCGATGTGCTCCATGAGTAACCAGCTGGTCCTGCAGCTCCCAGGAAGCCGGCGCAGAGACACCTGGGCTGCAGGAGCTGCATCCTGCCGGAAGGCGTGGGTGTCCTGGGCTGCAGCAGCCCTGAACCACATCAGAGAGCTGGGAGATGGCTTCTCAAGGATGCTTCGGCACTGAGGTGTTTGGGGAGCCTTGTTTTCCTTCCGCATTTCCTTTTGGAAGCCTCCTCTGCCAGCGCTCGGGTGCTGACACAACTCCCTCCCGGCTGGTCCCAGGAGCACTGGTCCCTGCAGCCATGCATCTGAGCCCTGGACGTGCGGATGCTGGCGCCAGTCAGCTCCAGGACCGCTGCAGAGGGTGACACACATGGCAGGCATCCGTGGGACATCCTGGGACACCCACGCACATGACAGGGGACAACATTAACCAGAGAAAACCGGCAGCAGCCAGTGCCCCTCTGCCCGACATGATTCTCTGTGGCAGAGGTGTCCCTAGGCGCGGAGCCGTGCGGATGCTCCTGGCAGGCGTGGAGCTGACTTGGGAGCTGCGGAGCAGCGTGGGACCCAGGGGGAACATCACCTTGGCTGCAGGTCTCCCACTGCCACACCTGCTCTGCCCGTTCTCGCTCAGCTGAGCCCAGCAACGCAATGTGCTTTTGAAGGAAAGAATATAAAAAATCTCTTTCGAAAACCACAATGAAGCAGCCAAGCCCAGCACCCAAGGGACGGGCACAGGCAACCGTGGGCAAGCAGAAAAAACAAAAAGCTCATTTATTCTGGCTGTGAGAGACACAATTGTACAACTCTGATCTCTGTGGGAAAGCTGCTCTCAAGCATCTTCTCCCCTGACATGCAATTGCTGCGAAACGGATTCGCGA
>NW_010127870.1:29069-53051 GCF_000699245.1 Pterocles gutturalis | reverse complement strand
TTTTTTTATTTTTTTTTAAAGAAAGCATTGTAAGAAATGTTTTTGCCATAATGAGTGAAATGGGAATGATTATTAAGAGAGAGAAAATAATGAGGACTTAAACAGAAGCCCCTCGTGGGATGCCAGGGCTGGCGGGACAGAATGACGTTCAACAATGAGGTTATGATTCCTTAAATCACTGATCGGCTCCGATCACGAGCAAGGAAGCTTTTCTTTCACAACTGCCTTCTAAACTCCTATATCTAATGAGAAAATACTAAAAGAAAAAAATAAAAAAAGCACCTTTATCTTAAACTTTTAACTTTCTTGGAAACACTTCACTTCGGGTGCTCAGACCTGTCCTTTCCTGTTCTTCAGCTCCTGTATTTCCTCCCTCTTAAAAGATGATCTGCCCCTTTTATATATGGTGAAGATTTTTCTCTTTCTCCAGTCGTATATTTAAATATTTAAATACAAACCCTTAAACGTGCAACTCCTTTGTATCCTATAAAGATTCTATCTAAAAGCCAGCTGACATCTATCTGCAGGTCTGCAAAATTTTACAACTTCAGGATATGGCATTTTATTGCTGTCGTTCCATTACAATCCCATTTCCTTCAACCCTTGCAATTAGAGTTTGAAAAGAAGATCTCTCGAGAAACAGAGATGATCTCACTGAGTTGAACCAGCTCTAATTATTTTCCAAATTCTGAAATTTGCAATTAAAAACTTTTACCCAAACAAAGACGATGAATTTTCACATGCAAATTGCAAAACGAAAAGATTTTGTGGATCTCTATGAAAGGGCAAACTTTATAGAGCCAGCATTGGGAAAACCAAACTGCAAGTAGTTTTGGATAATTTGATATTTTCAGAATAACAATTGATTATTCAAATACGCTAATAGAGGTTAGACAACCAGCGCAAGGCACTTGCACGCATAGCTAATATTTTATCAAATCAAAACTGAGTAAAAACACGGATTTAACTCCCACCACTCTGTACCATTGCAGTAGCCATTTATCATTTTGCTGCAAATGCTCTGACTCAATTTGCAGGAAGAACACTGCAGAAGTTTGATTTCCATATCAGATTTCCATGTCGCCAACCAAAGACCTGATTTTTTTTCCATCTCTCAACAATGTCACCTTAAAACCCCGAGCCAAACAGTCCTCCTTTGCCTTCAAAACTGGCAGGAGGCTTTTCAACCAGAGCTTGGCTGCTGCTATTTGAAGCCAAGCAAAACGCGGCTCCCTTTTCCCAGCTGTACGAGCTGCGCTGGGCTGACGGGAACAGACATTCGTTTTTGTCAGTAAAGGAAGACGACGTGACTCAAAGACACCCAGGGAGCAGATTTGTTGAGTAAGAAGGTGCTATTTTTACAAAGTCACTCTACATTGCAAGATGTTGAACATTTACAGGGAGAGAAAGGTGCTTAGGCAGCGTTTTCCGGACCAGCACAGCTCGATCCCGGGAAGGCTCCGGTGCAACACCCAAAGAACAGGGAACGCAGCTCCGGGGCTGCAGAATGGGGTTATCTGTGGCCATCGGCTGGGCAACAATTTCACATTGAAAAATAAATTTGAGATAAAATTAAATTTGCTCATGCCCAAGTTTGAAAAGGCAGAATTAATCCAATTAAAGATGCATTTTTAATTCAGTGAAGCGGCAGAGGTGAGTACTGGAGGTTTCATGTCCAGCGTGCTGCCCACCTGCAGAGTCTGGCGGAAAGCCAGGGGACCAACAGATGTTCAGCGTCGCTGAAAATCAGATCAGAGACCCAAATCCACACAGGAATCCAGAAACAAGCATGTGCCTAAATACCTTTCTGGATGTAAGCCTCAGTCACTAATGCTACTAAAATCATCGTACGCAATGAGGCAAAGGTTTAAAAGCAATTTTCATTCTGTGTTTCTTGGATTAGAAACCAGATTGAAATTTTATTCGTCATTTGATCCTAAATAGGCCAATTGGAATCATCAACACACCAATATTCAGAATTCAAAGCCACCTCTTTGTGCCTCATCCTCTGCAGAGCTGCTCCCATCCCCGATCTCGGTGTGAAACCAGCTGCCTATCGCTGAGTATAAAGCAGAAGCTTTTCTTTGGGGCCCCTTTTCCATTCCCACAACACATGTGCTGCAAACGTTTGCAAGAATCACGAAAGGCAAAAAAGAAAGCGTTGAACTCAGCGAGGAACACGAGCGAAGAGTTTCAAGCCTGATAGCATGAGGGACAACACTTTTACACATCAAAAAATCTCGTAGAAATCTGATGAGCAATTAAGATCTGGGTGGGTTTTGCTCCTGAGTACTCTCTACTCAGAAAAAAAACCCAACACGATGTAGCTTCTTTATTTTAACATAGACATGAGAGAAGATGAACAATTAATTGAATTTTTCCTTCTGCCATGCAATTGTCTCATTGGATATGACACCTGGAAGCACATGCACATACAATCCCTGCTGTTGGGGTCTGCGGGAAGGAGTAGAAAAGAAATACAGACGTATAGAGAGATATGTGCTGTCAAGCTAATCCAAGATCATGTTCTCATTCAAGCAGAAAGTCATGCAGAGTGACGCAGTGTCTTGGAGAGGTGGTATTTAGATGGCACTCGAGCAGATGGCAGATGAGGCTCAGTTCAGTGGGAAGTGTACGTGTCGGTGACATGAAAGTGAGGAAAGCACACGTGGATCCAGCCACACACGACATATGAACCGAAGCTTGCAATCGTGATAGGTAAGAGCGGCACGAGCACGGGGTGGGTGCCCTGCGAAAGAAAACTACAGCTTCGCAACCAGAGACAAATCATAGAATCATTAAGGTTAGAAAAGACCTCAAGGATCATCAAGTCCAACCATCAACCCAACACCACCTAACTCCCTAAGCCATGTCCTTAAGCACCCCATCTACACGTATCCCCTCCAGGGATATTATAGGACATAGCACAATAGGGCATGCTTTAGTTCCTAGGTCTTCATAACCACTTTCAGTTGGCACCTATTAAAAACATATTTGATAGCAAAAAAACCCTATAATGTTTCCAGGCTGACTTTGGGGAAGGTTTACAAAACTTTCAGCTTCTGACTTGAATTTAACAAAGGATAGAAACTGAGTTGACTTGCTCTACTGCTAGTCAAAAAGCAAGAGCCCACACTAGACAAACACGTAAAGACTGATCCATGGTCCCACAGCTGAGAGAAAGGTGCTCGCTGCATTAGTGGGCTTTGCATCTAGGTTCATTTAGGTCCAAGAGCCCAGCACTCAGCAGCAAAGCACACTAGAACTAACCTTCAAATGAGCTGCCATCAGCCCCCCTAGGATGCTGGGGGTTTAAAGAGCTCCTGTTTGTAACCCTCAGGTTTGGGGTTCATTCCACAGCCCTCTGTCGTATTAAATCAGCACTTCTGAAAAATGTGGACTCATTACATTAGCAGTAATTTTGAATCAATAAAAAGTATTACCTCTAACTTCCTGTCATTGATTTTAAATTACGCTTGAGCAATTGGTTCCTTTCCTCCTCTCATTCTGTAGGACCAGACATCAGCCAGGCTGAGCGAGACTAACAGGGACTCAGGTCCATCTCTGCAGACAAACTCAACTAGTAACAGTGCTCATTCTTCTGAAAAGCTATGGCCAGGAGAAAGAGGTTATCTCCTGCTGGGAAACTGGGCTGGTTTCTAATCCAGAGTTTGTGCTGAGCTCATGGCACATGAGAACTGCTTGTTAAAACCAGGCAGGAGTGAATAAGTCTGGCTCCAGTCTGGTCACAAGTGTAAATAAGAGGCAGAAACCAGTTCCTGGAGACATGAAGGAAAGGGAAAATAATCTGTGTGTGCAACACTTGCCATGACTAGAGCAGAAACCAGGAGAGGAGCAGGCTCAAGCCTGGTTTGCCCCCAGTGGTTTCAGAGAAGCCACTGCACAGGTGAGCTCAGCCCGGAGAATGGAGTTTCTAGACGCAGAGCAACCTGGGCATAAGGAAAACAAAAGGTCAACCAATGGTCTGTGTTATGGTGAGTAATCCCTCTTTTCCTTGTCGCTGTTAGACTGGCACTGAAGGGAGTCACTGAAATCCTAACGGGAAAGACCAGAGCTGCACCATCCCGCAGCCACCGCGCAAGCCTGGCCTGGGGTGAGAGAAGGGACACTGGACCCAGACACACACCTTGGTATCCTGCAGCGTTGCTGTTACACCATCACCCTTCCTAACTCACAGGGGTTTTTTCCCAAACTGATGCTGGGCGCTGTCAAACCCCACATCACACACACCGTGCATCTTCCAGCAACATCTTGCTGTGTGCCAGCTCGGCTGGTTTGTATTTCAGGAGCAATGCAAACCAGCCAGGTTGCGTCTTCGAGCTGGCTCATTATTCCTAAACGAGACTTTGAGAAACACGCTACACCCACGCTCAGGCCAGTCGAGGGCTCTGCAAACACCTTTCCTTCGCTGATCTGTGCTGTTGCTTCCCACTGCCAGGTCTCTGTGGTGCCTCCATCTCTCTGAGCAGATGCCAGGGAAGTCTCTTACAAAGCAGAATAGACCTGATAAACTGGCTTGGTATAGTTACATTACTGTCTAAAAATACATCCACTACTGCATTTATTGACTAGAGATCATTGGTTTAGTACATTAAGAAACTACGCTGCCTAAGGAGTTTTCTATTCATTTACCTACATTGAGTTTTTTGTGATTGCCTCATCACTGACTGTTATTTCATCATGTGCATCCTACATGAAGGCTTTTAGCACTCAGCCTTAGACGCATCAAAGTGCTGGCATCTGCCCCTAGGAGTCTGTGCAGTGGGGGACTGCAGGCAGGCAGCCCAAGGGCCCAGGAAAATAAGTTAAATTATTTTTATGTCCCTTCACAGTTAACCTAGAGTTTTACAAAAGCACGGTGAGTATAACACTACAGTCAGGATGGATGCAGGTAACAAGGATGCCCCTGCAGCTACTCCAAAGTTCAAGACTCCTTTTTGACTGGAAGAACCACGGTCTGTAATCCTCCTTCTCAGGGTCTCCAATTGACTAAGAAGATCTTGAGATAATAATTTGTTTCACCCTCCCTTTCCCTTGTAATACTCAAGATGGAGGAGACAAAATGAGGACCACAGTGGGAAGGAATTCAGTAGAAAACAGAAAAAAAATTATACTGGCTTTACCAATTAAAAATTCATGCCTAGGAAGATGTGCAAAGGAGACATTAAGATCAGAGTGGCTGATTTTCCAGAAAACAGAACTGGACACGGACAGGTGAGAGGACAGCATTACAAATATCACTGCTTGTTTTCATCCCTGTCAAAAACAACCTGAACATTGAGCAACTGAAAGGAGCCTTTCTCTACAAAAGTAATGGTGTTTTTTTCAGCTTAGACTATTCTGAATCTTTGCCATTTGGAAATGTATTGAACTGCTGTCTGTAGAACTGATGATCACCCAATATTTAAACCAGTTCTTTCAAAGATAAACTTCAAGGAAGGCCACAGTACTATCAAAACACACAGCAGGAGGCTAACTCAAAGATTCAGGCTACTTATCCAGGTACAGGGGATTTCCTACCATGGAGAACTGCTTATTTTGAAACCTCGATCATGCCCCTTTCCTCTGGTTACCCATGCAGAGATGGGATTTACCACCCTACTTCTGAGCTTCTGGTACACACAAACCTCAGGCATGAGTCTTAGCCTCTGGTCTGACAGGTAATAAAATAGCCAGCAGGGAGAAAAATAGCAAGAAAATAAAAGATACAAGTTGGAACAATTAATGGAGAAAATCAGAGATACATATACTTTTAAAACTGTAGTTTGGTGGCTTTCTGAGGGAGACAGAGACTGGTGATTTTGAGAATTCAAACGGACTCCAAAAAAGAGCATGCAAAAATCCGACTCCACAAACATGCGGCATCACTCGGTGCCCTGCTGCCACTCCTGGGCTGTCCTCCTGCCTGGCTGCGGGGGGGAGCTGGGGGGTCACTGCCAGCATTCACCGCATGCAAACTCGGGGCGTTGGAAATCCAAGAAGGTGCATGTTTGCTGCTGAGAAGCAGTGTCTGGGGCGGTGGAAGAGACTCTTCCAGTGCAGGCGTGGAAGTAGATGTATTTAGGCATAAGTCAAAGATCTGTGCATCTGGGTACCCTTTGGGTGCAGTAAGGGATGCTCCTTGGGAATTCTCTGCAGCCGCCTAACAATTGTCAGCTTGATGAAAGAGATTCAAACACTGCTCATACAAAACCCTCTGCTCTAGCTATCTGTTCCCCATGGGATGTAGAAACAGAACCATTCACGATGCCAAGGCTAAGGGGAACCCGGAATCCCTGCGTCTGGTGGGACAGGCTGAGATTAGTCCTTCTCTAGCTGCGTAGTAGAGGTGCTAGATAGGCAAGCCGTGGCTTCCAAAGGCCACCAGACTAGGAAAGGTCAATTTGTGGTGTTCAGAGAGCCAAAGGAACGGTGATTGAGCAGAGGTAGGAAGCTGGTATTTCTCATGCTACTAACTTGATATTGCTGTACAGCACAATTCAATTTGCAAGGATTCCCTGGACCTTGAGGAAGGATGGAGCAAAAGGGAGGAAGGGGTCTTTTTAAAAGAATTAAAAAAAAAATTTAATTTTCTTTTTTAATTTTCCATCATTTTTTAAACTTCAATTCCTGGCCTCCTTCATTGCTGAGCAGACACTGGCTTGCTAGCCCAGACCAAATTCCCCATCCTCATCTCTTTGTATCACATATGCTGCAAGATTAGCAGACAAGGCAGCCTCTGACTTCTGAGCGGGCAATGGGGAGGCTCTTTCACCTTTTTTTTTTACTCATCTAGTACCTCTATTAAGCAGAGAAGTGATCAGAACGGGTGGTAGCAGGGTAGAGGGAGAATGAGCCGTGCAGCTTTTGATTAGTTCCGTGCGACGCATTTCCCGTGGTACCTAGAGTTTCCTGAGCAGCATCCGCATAGTGACTCTCTGCACGGTTTGCTTTTACTGGAAATGAGGGGAGAGTAAAAATTAGACCTGGAAGCAAATGCCAGACAGGAAACTTTTGATTACTGACTCTAGGTTTAAAAGACAGGTGTTTTGAGGGCTGGGTTCATGACAGGATTTTCCTGTTTGAGCGTTAGGTGGAAAAAAAATTTAAAAAAATCAAGAGCGTTTCTGAAATTTGTCTCACTGAGGTCGACAAATGTCATTATTAGAAATGACGCATTCTGCATTGAATTGGTAGCGTCAGCTCATCTATAATTGACTGAGTCCTGCAGGAAGATTTTTTTTCATCTGTATTGGAAACAAAAGTGCTGTCTTCTTCCTCTGAACAGATAAAAAAGACATTTTGTTTAACCGTCTAAGCCATAGAGAGCCAAAACTTTACTTGTTTTGCCCAACAACAGCCGAAAGGTTCAAATTTCTTTTTTTTTTTTTTTCTCCAAAAAAATCCTCACCAAGAGAGTTAGTTAACCTGGGAATTATTTGCACTTCTCATACAGGATACAGCATTATATTAAGCCTGGCACTTAAAAAAAAAATTTAAAAAAAAATAAAAACAGGGTATGGTACAGTCTGTCTTGGGAAGGGTTTTGAACGTCTGTTTTTTGCAACTCTTTTTTCAGATGGGCCCTACCACTTCTGGGGAGCAACGGGCTTTGCTGTGGCACCACCACAGCTTCCGTGAGCCCATCTCAAATCACTGCTCAGGCACTGCCCTGCCAGGAGATCGCCACCACGACCAGGGTCCTCCACGCCATGGAGCAGCCCTCTTCCTGCGGAAGGGAAATGGTGTAGCCCCCATCATCCCACCTGGCCACCAGAAAGCATCACTTGCTGAGTTCATGGACAGAGCGAAAAGGCTGAAGGGCATAAAAACCCCCCAATCTGGTTTTACACTTGAACTCAGCAATCGGAGGAGCTCACGGACACGCACAGAAGGAATTTGCAGGAATTCTTTCTGCTCCGCGGCATCCCGTGCAAGCTCAGCCGACACCACCCTCTCCATCCTGGGGGTTCCTTGGGCACCTGCAATGGGTCCCCGCATCTCCAGGGAGCCCCGGGGACCAGTGGTGCTACTGGGGCTGTTCTGGAGCTGGGGGCTGAGCATCACGGCGTGGGAGTGGGATATCCAGCATGCAGAGCCTCGGGGAGGCACAGGGATTACTCTCCTCTTAGTCTCCTCTGCAGTCCCTACAGAAAGATGCGGTCCCTCCTGTGCAAATAATCCGCTCCCCTAAAGGCAACTGATTATTTCCAGATTACTGTCTGTCCCAGCATGAGTCTCTGTCACCAGTTCAATCGGTTAGAAGGTCGAACACCAACCCAGGCTAACACGGCCCATCGGACTGCTGCGATTGCCGTGGGTTTCCCTGGGCAGTAGCGGTTGGTGACACCTTGGACACCCTGGGCTGGATGAGCAGGGACCCACTGAGTCAACCAAAGGCATCCTCCAGTGCGTACAAAAGCCTTAATCACACCCCTGAACAGAGCTATTCATGTTGTGTGTATCTCAGACAGACACATACATACACTGATATATCGATATACGCACAGATATACACACACGTTACAAGGCTGCCCGGTCCAGCATCCACTCAACATAATGGCCAAGGTCTTGCGGAGTTCTTGGGGTCAAGGACAAAGCACAGCTGAGGACAACCTTCCAAAGAGGTTCCTCTCATGACCTGCAGGACTGAACTCATGCTGGACAAAGTAATCTGAGAGTTTTAGCTTCCCAGTTCCCTGGAATCCTTCTGTTTCTTTTTCTCTAATACCAATGTACTATTAGAACTATTTAGTTCATTAATTTTTAGCTTTTCACCCAATTGTATTCTAGAAAATACAAGAGGAAGAAATGTGGTCACGGATGCCTTCAGATGTTGATCAAATCAGGTGTTGAAGAGCATCTAAAGCACACGTTTCACACGGGAGCCTCCGTAGTCCTGGCTAACCATACATTTGGCTTTTTGACATTACAATCAGAAGACAAAATAAACAGAGATGAGAAGCCACAGTGAATTTCCAGCCTGATTAACACAGGAGTAATCAAACCCTGTTACCACTCGGATTTGCTGGCTTTCTGCAGGGGGAGTGGTGAGAAAAGCCCCAGCACAGCCCAGCCCTCCTTCCCTGGGCTTAGGAGGCAGAGAGGACTCGCAGCTGGACCCTGCGCCAGGGCAGCGCGGTCTCGGAGGCGAGATTGATGCTAACCACTCCTGCAGCAGCCTGGGGAAGGGCAGGGACCACCTCTCCTGGCCAAGGCAGATGGGGGATGGACACAGCACCCAAAGGGATGGGCAACAGAGGAGGCTCTGTATGGAGTTTTTTAAAAAGGGAGGAAAATAAAAAGGAGGAAGAGGTACATAGCATGGAGAAAAAGGCCAGCATCTTGTCTGCTCATCACAGCCTGGGCTCCATGTCACGGGAAAGGTGAGCTCCTGTCCCCCCCGAGCAGGTCAGCACCCAGCTTCCCCACACTCGGCCATAGAGGGATGCAGCCAAGCTTGCAGTGAAAAACAACAGAAGTGATAAAGGACGTTACCTGTCTCTCAGATCAGCTGCCCCATTTTATGCCGAGACCAAATCGAAAGCCCCCTGAGTAATTCCAGGTGACCCCAATCCTCCCCCACGTTAACCCCATTGCCTCCCCCCATCCTCCCACCAGGGCAGCGGCTCTCTGAGTGCCATCGCAGCAGAAATCAGCTCAGCCTTTGGGATGCTCCCTGAGCTTGCAAGGCAACGTTTGTCTTGTACAGCGCCTTCCCACGAGCCGTGCCAGCATCCCTTCTCTAACTTTAAATACATTAAGATGCAAAATAGTGCAAAAGCTGTTCCTGTTCTGTAAGGACTTTGGGGTATATCAGTTATGGGAAGAGGGATGCAGGAAATCAGCCACTCCCTACACATAACTGCAACAGGAGGAAGGTCAAGCTGTCTCCAGATGAGAGATTGCATGTTTCCTCACATCGATGGAAATGGAAAGTGGCAAAGCCTTCACCAGCCGAAGTGGTACAAGTGTGGAGCTGGGGTCTGCTATGAGTCACGACTCATCCTGAGGAGTTTCCCAAGTGAAACAATCACCAGCGACAGACCGGGCTGGATGATTAACTGTCAGGTGGGCTGAGAAACAGGACGAGGTTTGTTGTCTAAGGGCAGGATGACACACTGAGCATCACCGGGAGGCTGTGGGAAATTAAAGTGGGTGGAAGATTTGGGATGTGAAGGTAGATTTGGGATGTGAATGTAAAATATGCAGAAACTCTGAGAGAATAGGTGATTTGGGGGGCCCTGAATATAGGGGCTACTGTGCAAAATTCCTTCCCAAGGTCTGAGACATTATCAGACGGAAAAGGGCAGTGCGAGCAGGTAGAATTGATATTGCCCTAACAAAAGACAGCAGGCAGGAGCTTTGGTTCTGCCATGACAGCTGAGCTAAACAACACGGAAAATGCTCTAATGCCAGCAACACGGCAGCTGCAGTCCCTCAGCTCAAGCGCTCCTGGGCTCAGGTTGAGCATCTCACAACGGAGGGCAACAAAACCCATCAGTGTCACAAGAGACAGGTGCGCTACAGGAGCAGGAAAGCAGCATTTGGAAATGATCCTGATGAAGGAGCTATATATAGTAAAAAATACTCTGAAAAAGGTCAAGGAAAGGCTATTTTTACTTCTTTCTGTGACATAAGATTAAGAAAGCAACGGAGAAAATGAACAGGGAAAAACCTACAATCTCTATGAAGAAATATTACATCAAACCTAGTATTTTAACTGGTGAAAATGAAGCCTGCAAGACAGGACTGAGATTCAAAAATAAGAATAAGACTAGTGCCTCAGAAATAAGACTCGTGCCTACCATTGCAGGGATGCTGGCTGGTGTGACCCTAAGTGGGACCATCAGTCCTCGGATTTCCTTGGCTATGGAGCTGATGGAGTTGAAGAGAGATTTTGTCTCACTGCACATCCAAAGCATGTTGCTGGCTGAGACAGAGCAGGCTCCTGGGATGAAGTGCTGACCCTCCCGATGCCATGGGCGGGTGGGCAAGATTTCAGCCTTGCTCTGCTCCCAGAGAGCCCTTCCCACGTAACGCTCCCTGCTTTGATAAAGCTGGATGGAGGCTGCCTCTGCTCTAGCTACGCAGGCTGAGACCCCAAATAGGAAAAAAAGAAAGATCTGGATAGTTGAAACATGATCTTGGAGATTTGGTTTATTTGTCAGGAAAGAGGATGGAGTGCTATGGAGGTTCTGCTTGCAAAGAAAAGCTCAAATAAAAGACAGAAAAAAAGAGTGGGGCAGGGGGAAAGGAAGGAAAGATTAAATTTTCCTCCATTTAGTCAGCAGCATATCTATGCCAGATATCTTTGGTTGGATTTTATGCCAGGGAAAAATTAGTTTCTGGTCTCTTATAAGCTAAAAGGCACAGCAGAAAGTTACATCTGTGAAATGCCAGGCTCTCGTTATACAGCTGAAAAACATACTCAGTGTTTACAATCTGAACAACATATTCAGTGTTTACAATATTTAGGCTGTAAGCTATGTTTTGAGATATGAGATGGAAGATCTGAAAGCCAAGCAGATGATCTCCACAGAGCATCAGTTCTGCATCTTGCCTCCCATTAAAAAAAAAAAAAAAAAAAAAAAAAGAGATTCAGTCCCAGAATTACTTCTTAAAAGAACTAGGAAAATATAGAAAAAAAAAAGCCCAGAAATAAATATTTCTAAGGGGATGAGAAGTATCCTAAAAGTATCCCAAATACCAGCCCTGTTCTTTCCCTGGGATGTGTGAACAGAGAAAAGCTCTCCCGTAGGTGAGATTTCGGGCTGGCCTTGGAAGGTGCTCGCCACCGAGCACGCTCTGCACGGTGGGCTGGAGGCGTGGAGGGAAGACGGAGCAGGGATGGGGCTTCATCCAGAGCTCGGGAGGTCAAGGGGAGCAGGGTGGAGATGGGGTGTCTCTGCCATGCAACGTCGTGCGGTGTCAGAGAGCCCTCCCGTGTCCCACGGAGCAGCAGCACCCTGCAGCGAGAGGAGCTCGGGAGAAGTCGCTAACTCGGTGGCACGGTGATGGCTTCGTGTTCCCATGTCACCTCCGCCTGGCGTGGCGTTGGGTGATGGAGACATGGGCAAAGCATCACCTGCCCATTGACACCCCCTGCGCCTGAGTTATACTCTTTCAGCTACGACTCCAGCAATGAAAGAAAATCAAAAAGCAGCATAAACCAAAGCCCTGCTGTCACCCCAGCTGTCTGCCAGCTCTGCCCGTGCTGCCCACCGCTCTCTCCAGCCCCCACAGCCTCGCTATCCTGGCAGCTACAGCCCGGGGCAGACTGGAAGGAAGATCTGATTTAAGGTCCAGCATACACATAGATACATCGGACTGCCACAGCACAGAAAAAGCACGTCAATACCTAGAATGCTTCCCTCGATGGTGCCACGACATGGTACACACACGCACACACGTACATAGAAATCTAGGGGGAATGCATGGGGATGGCGTGTCGGCAGTGATACAGACCTTGGCGATGGTTCGGGCTGCTGCTCTTTCCTTTAAACAGAAGCAATAGTACATTAGCATGGTGGCAGGTGGCAAAAGATGTTGCTGCTTCACTGTTAAAACATAACGAAAGGACAATACCAAACAATACAACTAAGTGGAAGTTGTGGACAGAAGAAAGGGAAAGGAGCACTTAATTCCTGGAGTTTCTGGCCCGGACAGAAGATCACTGGAGACTCACACAACCCCAGAGAAGACACATACAACGCACAGGGTCAAAGAGTTTATCCCAACCCATCCTCGTGCCTACGCACGACTCAGACACCCGATGGTTGTGTGATTTGTGTGAGCACAGGAGGACTTCTGTGGGCTCAGAGCACGGCCCCCTTCCCTTGGAAATGCACTACCCCAAGTTGTTTCTGCACGTAGGGAAGGATTTGAACGGCTCCCACAACCCTGGTGCATTTTCTTTTCCTCCCTGGCTGTTGGGACAGAGCTAATGTCAGATCTCTGGATGCACGGCTTCACACTGCGGTGCTAGTGCGTGGTGCTGGGAGGGGGATATTGGGGGGAAGGTGCATGGACCCCTGCCCTGACATCCTGACACCCCAGGTGGGGTTTCTGCCTCCAAAGCCTTTGGCAGCTACTTTGCCAAAGTAGTTGGCAAAGGCTACACGGAGGGAGTGGGACACCCCATTTTTGTACGTGGTTTCCTACTGAGATCTCAAACTACTTGATTACCCTGAAAAATCACTGACATCAAGGACAAAGTGAGATGAACACCTGCAAAAGGGTCAGCGTGACACACGCTACAGCCACACCAAAAAAAAAAATATCTCACCTGCACTGACCAGGCATCTTGGTGGCATTTCCCTTCAGCAATAAGGAAAACCTGCTCTGCCTTCAACTGCTCTCATTCACAACTTCTTCACAGGGGAAATTGCATTTCATCTGAAGCAGCCTTACCCCTGCAGCCCCATAAGAGGGGGAGCAACCAAGGGTCTGCCTCCCCTAACACCAGACAGCCTAAGGGAACAACCAGGCTGGGAGAAGATCTGGGCAGGAGGAGACCTGAATGAACCAGCCTTGGCCCTGCCTGCACCCAGCAGCGACCGCTGAGACCCCAACATCTGCACAGATCCCCACCCCTCTCCCTGAGGTTGAAGGCAGCAACCCGGAGAGACTGAAAAAAACCAACCCTCCACCATCCGCTCCTTGCTCAGACAAGCTCGGAAGCCCAGCCTCAGTCATCTCAAATACTCCCATTTTAAAGTTTGCAGCCTGACCCATGGCTCTCCAGATCTCTACTCTCTGCAGAGACACACAGCCCAGGGCAGGTCCAATCCCACCCCTCCCCAGCCAGCCACGATGCCCACGGGCACGGCCAGCATCGCTCCATCCCTCCCGGGGTCTGCACACTCCCCAGTCACCAAACAGGGCAGCCCTGCCTGCTTAAAAAATAACCCAAAGAATTGCTGCTCCTGAGCACAGAGTTAAGCTGCAGGACTCCTGGCCTCTGGGGCTATCATGTCTACCTTGCCACAGTAAATTGAGCAAAAAATTTCTCACTGCTACAACCTCGCCTGCAAGGGAAGGCTGGAGGGAACAGAATGAATTAACACATCGTGGGCCTGAGTCTCCTCGAGGGTGGTGAAGAGCAGAAAGGTCAAAGGAAAACTGGGAACAACTACCTCAATCAGACCCTTTGAAAATATGGCTTTGCATTTTCAGTCAAGCACTGTAACATTGCTCCAGAGCCAAGTTAGGCTGAAGAAATTCATGTGCAGCATGGGAGAGGGATGGGGAGGAGGTCGCTGAACGACCCATAGGGGACCAGCTGCCAAAACTTCACATCTTCAAGGCTGGCCATATGCAAAAGGCAAGAAGGAAAAAGAAAAAAAAAATTAAAAAAAAGAAAAAGGTTGCAAAGTGTGTGCTTTCCAAGCACTCTGAACTCTGCTGCTAACCTGAATGTCAGTCCTGATTTGCTCTTCAGGTTCCTCAGGAGCTCCAGCTGGTTCAGAGGAGGGATGAGTCTAGAGGGAGAAAATAAAAACCATTAATATTCAGGCAGAGCTGATTTCAGAGCCTTCTGGCTCGGCAACTTCCCTCGCTGCCCCATCCTTTCAACACAAACCAGCTTTGTGCCACCAACTGCAACTGGGGGACAGCTTGGGGAGGATGGAGAGGAGCTGGGCTGCTACTTCCAACAGTGTCCTAAGGCAGAGCGGTGGGGAAGAGAGAGAGGGGGACAACAAGGGAGAGAGAGAAACTTGTCTGCACCAACGGATTTTGAACCTCCTAATAACAAGCGGCTGCCAGGGTTTCTGGGCAGCAGGGTGGTGTTTTGGCAGGAGAGCTGTTTCCCCACCTGCAGCCTAGGTGTTGGCATTGCTCTGTTTGGAGATCAGCATTTTGGCTGGGTGTTAAGTGGAGAGAAGCTCCAGTTTTGGAGGAAAATAGGAAAATTCAACCCTGCTGCTCTTGGGATGGTGGGGAGGCTTGAGAAGAAGCAGCTTATGGAGCAGAGGAAACAGGGAGCTGAGGTTGGGAGCAATCCAGGAGAAACAGAAGTGTGCTTCAGGGTCAGGTTTATCCAATTCCCTACTGTCCATGTCAGGTTTTGCCCCAAAATGAGGCAAAACCATGTATCATTGCCTTCTGGGAACCATGGGTTTCCTTGTTTTCTCAGGAAGAAAAAGAACTTGACAATGGGAATCCTGGTTAATAATTAAAACAACCCCAATGAACAAACACCTTGTTGCCTATCCTGCTTTTGTGCTAAAAGCCACCGAATCAGCTTCCACATCCACTTCTACTTTCTTCCCGCAGACCCTGGGAGACTGGACCTTGCTCCATAAATATTCAACGTTAATATTCACAGTCAGGTTGTCAACCAAGACAGACGTGAGCTGGAGATGTCGGGGGAAGGATGGAGAACGCTGCCCGTGGTTGGGAAGAGCAGCATCTACTTGGGGACCCTGCGATCGGGGTCAAGGCCAGCGGGGCTCATCCCACGACTTCCTGCAAACTGCTTTCCGGGCCACCAGCGTGCCCTTGTCAAACTGCCCAAGTGCCACATGCCATCGCTGTGCTCAGAGGGTGGGAAGTCAGCACAACAGCCACCTCCGGTCCCGCTTGTGACAAGTGATGGGGAGGATGGTTCGTTAGGGGGATGAAGGGGAGGACAAGGGGCTGCTGGTGGGCTGGGAACAGGCTGCGGGCAGCTGCCGGCGTTTGGGCAGTTGGGGTCACAGCCCAGCCACAATAAATAAAAATTGGTTGGAAAACAAGCCACATAGGTTTCAATAAAAGCAAGAAGAAAAATCTACTCAAACTGTCCCAAAACCACAGCTTAGGACTGGAAGGAAAGGGTGCGAGTGGTTGCACTCCCCTAACAGACTGGTCTCGGCAGAGATGCTGCAAGAAATGGGGCTGCTGCTTACTGTAAAATAAAGGCAGAGATACTTATGGCCAGAATTTTTCAGCCATTATAAGACCAACAGTTTCACAATTTTGCTCTAACTGGGAAAAAAAAAAAACCAACTTGAAAAAAAACACCCAACTGGAAAAGCCTGTCCTCTGCATGCACAGAACTCATCCGCAACAACAGTTGCTCAGCAGAGCAGATTTGGTGTTCACAAGATCGAGGCAATCAGAAAATTTTCCAATTGGAGAAAAGAATAAAAATAGGCCTGAAAATTTTGGCTCAGCTCCCCAAACCAGCTCTGTGCGCTTCCATTCAGAGAAGAGCACATCCTGATCTGCTGAATTAATGATCCTCTTCACTCAAGCCGACAGGATGGAGCTGACCTTGGTGCAGCGGAGCAGCGCACCAGGGCTGGGCTGTCACCTCCCTTCAAACCCACCGCTGGGTTTGCAGATTCCTTCCACCCTGGGAGAAGGTGGTGCATACAACCATGCACAAAGCGTGGTTAATGAAGGTTGTGCAACTGTTCTTTGGTGAGTTCGTTTCTCTGGGAGGTCCATACCCAGCAGAACAGAGGACAACAAATCCAGGCACCCACCGGTGCAAGGCTCAGAGCTCATCAGCTCACTAGATGGAAGGGCTCAGGATCCGCAGAGGAGCTCCTTCCTTTGCCATAGCCCCTAACACAAGGTCCACAGCGTGCTGAAGGTGGCAATCTCTTGGGCCACCACAGATGCTTCCATGCAAAGGTGAAGACACACAAGCAAACACAGAAACTCAACATTTCTGTGGAAGGGTGATGGGCCCAGTACACACATGGTGAAAAAAAAACCCCAATTATTTACTAAAATAATTATTAAAAATGGGTGTAAACTCAGCCATGTACCTGACCCAAAAATTTAATCTGAATTGAACGCTCAGCCTAACCTGTCATTGCAGGAGCAGCTTGGGGACCAGCTGCTGCATTGCACTGTTCCACCAGAACCTCAAGGGAAAGGCAGGGCTCTGCTCAGCTTTAACTGGGCTTTGCTATAAAATGCTGGAGGGAAAACACCCTGCACTGAGGCGTGTGCCCAGGGGACAGGTGACACAAGTGCCACCATCCTCCAGAGACATGGAAAAAGGACCTCCGGCTGGGGCATCTCACGTTTTCTCTCTCTCCTCCTGGTCCGTGTGTCACTTGTTAGCGAGGGAAGCACGTGTTGGTTAAAGGGGAGCTGGGTGAGAAGATCTGCACACCACGGGAACGCACACGGCTCATGCTGCCCACCACAGCAACACTTCATGTCACCAACCGCTGCCAGGGACCCCGCGGTCCCCACGGCTGCTCCCCATCACCCCTCCCACGACAGCACAGAGAAACACACACCAGCTCCGGGTGCCGCCTCCCCCATCCAAAGGGAAGGCACATTTCCTATTCCTGGTAGCACAGATAACGTTCAAGCATTTGGGGACAGTGGGGATATCATGCCTCCGGCCAGGACGTCACCAAAAGCCCAGGACACAAGGAGGGCAGCAGCACACAACAGGGGGTGGGAGCAGACACAGAACCACACACACACACCACGACACACACGCAGAGACGATGATGATTTTTTTGAACAGCCCCAGTAGGAACAATTAGAGAGAGGGTGACAAGGAGATGGATGCTGGAATGGGATGGGGATTTAAATGAGGCGGCATGCTGTGTTGGAGCTCCTCTCAGGAGCCAGTTATTACCCTAACCATGACTGTATGTCTCCAGCCTAAGCTATTTTTCATAACTGAGAACACTTATGAAAGTTATAAAATATTTTATTATAAGAAATGGGATGGAAGTAGCACATTCTTATTTCACTCCCAGCAGTAGAAAAATGTCTGCTTCTCAAAACAGGCTGTTGTTCAAGACAACAGGAAAATACAGAATATTATACTTGCAATTCATTGATGCAATTTGCTGTAAATTAACCACACCAAGAGGTAAGCGTGATTTATTAAAGGCTATAAAACTTGCATCTGTGAAAACTGGAACCAGGTTTGGAAATCAGGCACTAAATCACATCAGCTCTAACTGAATTAATGCAATTAGTGAGGATTTAAACTGCTCTGAGAACAGAGCTTGGCCCACAGTCTTGAAACCCAAGCCATGTATTCCCTGCCTTAAAATACTGACTTGCCTACACCTTCAGATACCCACCTCATATAAAATATGCCTGTGATTTGAAAAATCTACTCTTTTCTGCAGAACCTGAGATAGTATTATTCATCATAAATCTCACCCAGCCATACACAGGTCTCTTCATTTGGATTCATCCCAAAAGGCTAAATCCCAGAGTGAATAACTGGGGCTAGCAACTGCTTGGCTCTAGGTCAGTCTTGGAAGAAAAAACTCAAATGGAAAAGTCTTGCTGAGATGGGGCATTCCTTTCCCCAAAAGCAGCCTGCATTACTAGAAGAAATGAATGATCATTTCAGTTTAGCGTTCCAGATCTTTCTCTCCTCCTGATGCTGTCCTCAAAATCGGGCACGGCCACTACCGTGATTTTATTCTGTGCTACCGCTGATGCTTGCCACGGTGCTGGGGCATTCCTTTCCCCAAAAGCAGCCTGCATTACTAGAAGAAATGAATGATCATTTCAGTTTAGCGTTCCAGATCTTTCTCTCCTCCTGATGCTGTCCTCAAAATCGGGCACGGCCACTACTATTCTGTGCTACCGCTGATGCTCCCCACGGTGCCACCACACCAGCAAATCCAGCAAACCTGGCGTTACCTGATGGGCACAGCTCCCACAGCACGGAGTGAGAGAAAAGCCACAGTGAGGGATGGGAAAAGAGGGCTGGAGAGAGGAGACGAAGCAGGAGGGAAGGCGGAGGGACAATGGAAGTATGAACGAGGATGTTTTCTCGTAAAGAGTTGGATGAACTGGAGGAGGTTGGTAAGACCATGAATAAATCATCCATAAAAAAGCAAGCTTATCAAGCGCTTTCCCATTCTCCTTCCTTAAATCGACATTTTGGCAGACCGGTTCCCAACACTGGTGTGTACCAATAGCTACAATGTACGTGGAGGGGCGTGGAGTTAGTCTGCAGGCAGCAGGGTGGGGAGCCTGGTTTGGGCTTTCACTCATTCCTTTGAAAAAAACTCATCTTCAGAGGTTTCTTTTTTATTTTTTTTTCTTTCTTTTAATTAAAGGCTTTGCATAATACAGTCCCAAACGAAGAACAAGGGGTGACATGACACACAGAGCCACATGCACGTCATACCTGGAGGCACCGTACGTTTGCGTTTGCGTGCTTTTCAAGTGTTTTCACCAAAGAAAACCAAAGGGATATGAGAGAGAAAAACAGGGGGGGAAGGGTAGGGTGGAGGAAAGGGGGAAAGAAACAGAATAAAGAAAATTAGCATATGAACGAGGTGTGTCCCCAGAGCAGATGCGCTGTGACCAGGCTTACAGGTGAGCGTGGGCTGAGCGCGTTCCCGTTGCAGCCAGCTCAGAAACCACCGTGTGCCCACGTCACCCTTGGGGACAGGCAGCTGGCACCTGGCTCTGAAAGCAAAGGGGCATCACAGAGTGGGGAAAATGTGGGGGCCACCGAGAGACCTTCTGTGAGACACCCACAGCCCTCGGTCCCATCAGCCAGCGACTCCCCAGGCTGGGCTGCTCACCTGGGCGTGATGGGGTTTTTTTTTAGTGAAGACCAGTAGATGAGGGTAGATGAGATCAAGGCTGTGTTCTCACGAGTGACAAGGAAAATTATTTTTCACCAAATCCAGTGGCTGATGCAGAAGAGGTTCCGATGTCCAGAGGCACCAAGCCCTGCGTGCATTCCCAGCCCGCTCCCTGCACATACAGGTGCCTTGTGCATCTCTCCAATTTGGTTCTACAACATTTTTAATTTAACAATGAAATCTGAGATTCTCTCAGAGGCCACCCCATTTTCCCCAGACAAGTGAGACTCGCTCTACTGCAGCGATTTGAGTGATGTTCTGGAGGCACGCGAGCTCTTCCAAAGCACGTGTAACGATTTCTCATTCCAAGCAGCCAGTCTTTCCGAGATGCCTTGGCAAGAGAGGCGAGCTCAAGTCACAGGGCTCCTGCTACGAGGAACAAGCAGCCCAATGTTGAGCAGAAAGGGTGCCAAGGCAGCACATCACCCTCAGGCACCCAGGAGGGAGACGGGGATATTGTGTTCCTCCAACCCACTTCCTAACCATGCTGGGCGTTGTCACCAGCCGTCACCTTCCGCGGCGCTGGGCTCGATGTGCCCAAGGCTGCACCAGCGCAGAGCTGCCGCTGGCTTAGTGAAGTGGGTAGACGAGGAGAGATGGACAGTGTGAGTGATGGAAGCTGCAGCCAGAACATACAGTTACCCTCTTTAAAAAATTTTTTCCAATTAATTTATCTGACTGCATCCAAAATATATTCAAAAGAGGTTCACTGCTTTCTTGGTAAGAAACCCCATTTGACTAACAACTGAATCCATGGGTGCACCCAAAGCTCCCTCTCCCAGGTGATGTTCACTTTGCCTGCTCACAGAGAGAAGCTGGGATTTAAAGGCGAGGCTGGGAGAGCAGAGAAACCTCTGCGCAGGGAAGCCCAGGGTGATGCTGCTGCTTGGGGCTGGCGTTGGGAGCAGCACCCGCAGCATCAGCCAGCAAAACAGCTACGACCCTGCTACAACTTCATCCTGGCTTTTTATTCAGGATAGCTGGGCTCTGCCCTTTCTCCACCCCAAAATTTTCATTTAGCTTATTCAGCTTAGTTTTCTTCCTGCATATTAGCTCCAAGGGAAATACAGGTTTTAACAAGTGGATTAAGTAGCAAGTAACTGCCCCAGGATGGCCTCAAGCAAAAGAGTGTTCCCGTATGTCTGGCTGCGTGGTAAGTTCAGTCTTTCAAACAGCAGTAAAACCTGACAAAGTCCACTGAAACCAGTCCCAACTTTCTGCATTTTGCAGCGGACTTTGGACCAGGCTCCGGTCCTCATCCTCTCCAGTAGCTGATCTCAGCCAGCACCAGGAATGATGGGCAAGAAGGTCAGATACTGGGAGGGGGAGTTTCCATGGGTGGGTTTAATGCTATTGGAAAACAGCTTTGTTCTGTTTTGTTGGGTTGTTGGGTTTGTTTGGGGTTTTTTTAAGCAAAATTTCATAAATCTCTTGGGAAAAAGCAACCGATCAGACACACACTGGGAATGAATCCAATGAAAACTTACTGACCACAACAATGTGACTTCCAACAGGTTTTTAAGATGGATTAACAGGCTGGCCACCGCGTTTAAAACACCGGTTCATTCTTACCCTAGGAAATATATCCAGACTGTCTGCCCGAGGGCTAGAAGGCACCAGTAACATGGGAAAACAGAAAAGGATTCACACTTGCAGTGGCACAACCCAGCGCTGGACCACAGCCCTGTGTGTGAGCAGGGAGATGGGGCACAGGGAGCCCCATCACGCCCCATGAAGTTACAGGAATATCCAACAAACGTATCCAACTCCTGTACAAACCCGGAGAGACCTGTCCAGCCCCTAAAAACACACCAGCGAGGGATGCACAGCCCTGGCGGGATGCCGTGTAGTGCGGAGGGGAAACTGAACAGCAACGTTTTGCATTTTAGCTTCTGGGGATGCCTCCTCCTTGATGCCACCAACCCCAAGAGTGACACAGGGGACACGGTCCTTCCCCGCGTCCCAGAGGGCAGAGAGGCATGGCAGGGGGACTCCATCCCCATCTCCAGGAAGCTCCAAACCCCGAGAGGCTGCGAGTTCCCCCAGTGCTGCTCTAACCTGGGTCATTGCAGCTGAAAGAGCTGCCTGGGGATGATGACTCTCCTTAAAGCAAGCCAGATGGATGCTGCAAAAAGCTCTGTGTTTTATGATGGATGCTGCTAAACCTCGGTGTTTTATGATGGATGCTGCTAAACACGGCGGTGCTTTATCAGCATCATCCAGCACAGCTCTGCCGTCCTTCCCTACTTGCGTCAACAGATCGTGATGGATAAATTAAATCCAAGACATGGGAAAACGCTCACTGAATCCTGATTTGGTTTTCCTCCTCTTAGAGAAAGAAAAAAAGAAAGAAAGGGGGACCTAGGATAAACGCACTCGAGGGACAGAAGTTTGCTGAAAGGCAGAAGGACCATTAGAGACCAGCTGGAGAGGCAAGGAGAGCCCAGCAAGGGCACAAGGAGGGTGGTGGCATTTACCTACGATCCAGGGCAGCTCGGGAGGGAGGTCTTCACACCCGGGCACGGCAACTGTCACAACACAATGCAACTACCAGCGGACGAGGAGAAATAAAGGTGAAAAGAAGAGCACGTACGCACACAGAGGTGAAAAGAAAACAAAAAAAAGAAAACATAACAGAGAAATTAAAATCAAGTAAAAAAAGAAATACACACAAAAAAAGTAAAAAAAAAAAACCTCCAAAAGAAAAAGCATATACGAGCCCTTAAGAAATCAACTTTTTCAACCTAAAAAAAGTAAATAAATAAACAAAACTATATATCCAGATAACAAAAATAAATATGGAGACAGTGGCATCACAAAGGCAGCAGCAGAAGAGGGAGGGTGAGGAGGAGGTACCTGTACATGGGGACGGTGACGGTGCGTTCGTAGTACTGCCAGGTGGAGTGCAGGTCCGTCCGGGACAGGTTGGTGGCGTAAAATCTCCAAGCCGCCTGCAGAGGAGACACGGTGGGATTGTGGACCCAGGCATGGCCAGCACGGCCAGCACTACCCGGGGTTTTACAAACCCCAGCCAACACTGAGTCCTCCCTCTGCTCTCTGTGGGAAAGTTCTGACGCTCTGCCTTTTCCTTGGTCTGATAAATGACAAATTTGGGGCTGTACCATGATGTGAGCCCAGCTGAAAACGCTGTGGGTACCAGGCGCTCGCTGTCAGGGTGAGGTCAGGTTCCAAACGGGTCTTGTTGCCCATTAGGGAGGTAAAAAATTTGGAGAGAGAGGAGCAGGGGAACATAAATGACTCTGATTTCAAACCTCCAACACATACACCAAGGTCAACCTTCTGCGCAGACGTCTGCTATTGTGAAGAAAACACTCCCAATTGTAACTTTCTATCAGTATAAATATTCTCTTTGGGGGATAAAAAAAAAAAAATTGGGTGAAAACAGACTGTCCTACTGCATTTGTCTTGCTGCGCTGGATGTCGTTCCTTTTCTCCCCCAGACTGCCTGCCACATATGCTGCTTTCCCATGGCTGGTTTCCTGGCATTTATTCCCAGACAAAACCAGTCACCAGCTGCTGTCTCACACCTCATACACATGGTCCCATTTGTCACCTGCCCGCCTCCTCCCCAACTTCTACAAGTCTATTAAACCCCCCAAAAATTAGTCTGATGTAACCCCAAGGCTCCTTGGATGGGATCCTCACCTGGATCAGACCCGCTGCTGGGTTTCGCCTCTTCTCAAAGTGTTTTTGTCGATGCTGCTCTTGAACCTTCAGAGCAAAACCCGAACCCAAGATGCCCTGGGGAAGAGAATAAAAATTTCCAGCAGGGCATCAGCTGCATTAAAAAATTGCAGCCAACCTTCCCCTAAAGGTTTGTTCTGGGTTTTTTTTTTTTGCATTCCTGGCAGACACGTTCCCTGTGAAGGGGCAGCAGACTTCGCTGGAATTGCTGCTTTTCCCAAACCACCTCCAGCTGGCTGGTAAAATACAAACTAACCACACTGTGCTGGCATTCAGCAAATTATCCCCATGGGGGAAAAAAATCACATCCATGCAACACACGGCGAAAGGGAACGGGATAATTTGCTGAAATGGTGTAATGACCCCCGGAACAGCCTTTTGCAGGGAAAAAAAATGGTTTCACTGCCATAAAGATTTGTTCAGTGCCAAATCTAGAGTTTCCATGCCATTTGCTCATAAGCCTTGTGTCTGAGATGGGGATATTCAGACAGGGTTTCCCCTCTTTCCTTTTTTTTTTGTTTGACTCAACAGCCACGGAGCAGCCGCAGCAGGAGGACTCTGGGTGCATCACGCCATGGGACATAGCTTTCATGTTCCCACCAGCTCCCGGGGGCAGGGACAAAGCACAGCTGAGCCCATCCCGACCCGGGAGAGACACGACAGCCTCTGCTTACGGCGGGGAGAGCGAAGA
>NW_010127870.1:26398-29058 GCF_000699245.1 Pterocles gutturalis | reverse complement strand
AGGGGGTAAGGTTACCCGCCAGCAACCGCCCGTTCCAGGTCTGCGGGTACTTGTCCCCGTAGCCGATGGTGGTGAGAGTGATCTGCAGGGAGGAGATCAGCACACTGCCTGAAAAACTCAAACAATGAAACAACACAGCCAAAACTCCCGCAACGCTGGGGTGGGACATGGGGGACCGAGCGGGTGGCACTCGGGAGGACCTCGGCTGCTTGGGACATCTCCAAGGGACGCAGCGATGCCCTGCCGCCCTCCCTGCTCGACGCACTGAGTTTTCACACCACTCGGGAGCATCTTCTTGCCTTTAGCTGACACAGAGATTGCTGCCATCTGGTGCAGAGGCTTGCGGCAGCTCGGAGCCTCCCCCGGGAGATGGGGTTGTGCTTTCGGCAGGGGAAGCGAACCCGCACCAGCTCCCCCAAACCCCCTCTCGGCACCTCCCGAGAAAAGGCAGGGCTATCTGCATGCATAAAGATCTCCTGCTGTTTATTCCTAATCTTCCCAGCAGTGCCTATTAGCCAGTCTCCTTTCCTATTTAAAAACAGAATATTAGCCCAATAGGATGAATGATGACTGCTTCATACATCCTAATTTAGGGATGCTTTTTCCCCTCCTCAGTATCATTGCAATGCATCAGGAGAGCACCAGCAAGCTGCTGTGTGCGTTTGGGGGAAGGAGCTGAGATTTGTTGGAGACAAAGAATCCCCTGAACCTCAAACTGCAGGAAAAGGTGCCTTTGCCCACTTCAGTCCATGGGCATCACGGGTGGGAAGAAATGTTGGTTATCCCCTGAGGTTTGAGAAAGGATTTGGAGAGCCTGGGACTGTCAGGGAGAGATGGTTGGATTAGGAACATCTTTGAGATTTCTGCCCAATGGACCAAAAAGGTCCCCGTGCCCAGTGGAAGGCTGTCCCCGTCCCATTGCCTCCACAGGCAGAGCTGGCCCCAGGGACAGGGGCCAACACCGTGCTGATGTGGCTTTGGAAACCTCACACGCTCAGAATAAAATCACTTTTACACAAATGGAAGCACGATCCCAACGCGCTGTTTAATTGGCCCCACTAAAAGCCCTATCAATTAGACGCCATTTGGACAAAGTGGTTAGAAAATGCATCTACATGGCTCATTCTTACTGAAACACACAGTCGAAGCAATGCTCTCTTCACAACCACTGCACAGCTGGCTTACAAATTTTTTTATAATTTATGTAGAAAACTACAAAGACTGGATCCACTAAGATCAGACCGAGGGATGAGCTTCTGAGCCTGAAAGTTGATTTATTTTGCCCATCTCTTAACATCTGTACTGGATCTGTGAGTCGGACAATAACAACATCTGTTTCTTTTAATGAAGCTCAAATTTTATTCTGAGCATCTCAGTGGCAAAACAGTCTGGTGCCGCTCCAGGTCCTGGAACAGGAGGAGACGATCCTCTGCCAAAGGCTCGCACAGCCTGGGGAGCAGGAGGGAGAAATCTCCCGTGGTTCTCCCGACACTGAGCTCTGAGCCAGACTGTCACTTTTTCCTCATTGTTTATATTCTAGTTATGTCAAATTGGGCTTTGTTTTTATTTTCTGTCATAACCAAGGGGCTTGAAAAGCAATTTAC
Organism: Pterocles gutturalis; assembly: GCF_000699245.1. NCBI lineage: Eukaryota > Metazoa > Chordata > Aves > Pterocliformes > Pteroclidae > Pterocles > Pterocles gutturalis. Next base: position 27,454 of record NW_010127870.1, on the reverse strand, counting down.
GGCTTCTTTCCCTTTGTTGGCAGAGGAGCTGCTTGATCAGCCGATTCCTCCTCAAGTCTCTTTCTGGGATTTGATCAGATCTGGGATTTTCATTACGTGCTCTGTAATCAGGGCCAAACTAGTGCCACAGTGTCGGAGCCGAAGAACAATAACACAAGAAGATTAGAACGTCATTAATTCTCTTTGTTAATCGGCTAATCCAATAATTGCACACGCGCACACAGAGCACACTCCGAGCGTCGCCCTTTCCTCCTCCGTCAGCAAAGATGGGAATGGGGAGTGTGCTCAGTGCTGAAGCCCTTCGCTACCGAGACCCTATAGATTGTATAGAATTTATCCCAGTATGTTGAACAGCACGTTGCACAAGTACTATTTTAAATCATTAAAAGGCGACAATATTTGCCAAAACAATGATCAAAGCACCCCGTGGTGTGGGGTCTCCATCTGACCCGCCTCTACTGTCACGACAGAGCTAACCCCCACGACTGAGAGCACACGGGTTCCCAGTTTCTTTGCAGCTCCAGTTAATTCAAGAAATTAACATTTTCTAGGATTTAAGAAAAATTGCTAAATCGAGTCGCCTGAAGCCATTTAATAAAAAAGTTAACGAAGCACTCCATTGGTCGATTCCTCACGTTAGCGAGAGAAGATGGAGGGTTAATGGACATTTTAATAACCAGCAGCTGCTCTACGAAAATGACTTACCAGACCCCACCAGAGTGCATCTGCGTATGTATCAAAGTGCTCATTTTCTCCTTTCTCGGCCAAGTACACCAGGAAAGAGGCCAGGATGAGGCACAGGAAGCCAATATACCAGGCAGTAATCAGCTCCTGGAAGATCATTAAGGGAGAGAAGAGAGTAATTGCAATCCTGGTGCACATCTCCAAAAGCTGAGTTACTTGCTTGCGGTTGGATCTGAACTTTCCCTGCATTTGTTTAGGGTTTCGGAGATCAGTGGTGGCACTTTATGAGATGGGACCATGTACTGGTGGTGGCCCTGCAACGCACAAAGGGCGATCCCCGTCCTGCAACCCCCATCGTCTAACACATCAATG
>NW_010127870.1:5004-26367 GCF_000699245.1 Pterocles gutturalis | reverse complement strand
AGAGTGTTTAAGAGCTCCATCATTTCCAGATGTAGAACTGAGAGTGAAAAAAAAAATTTCCCCAGTTTCAAGGAAATTTTAATCAGTCCTGTGAATTCTGAACTATTTTTGGATGAAGTATATATAAAGGTGGACAAAAGAGACCCATGAACTCCCTACGGTTTTTACACAGCTCTGGATAAGCTGGCTAAGCTTTTCAGGAGAAAAAAATGCAGGAAACAGGAGAAGTGTTAAATTCATAAATTCAGCAGCAAGAAACAAAAACACATCAAGAAAACTCTTCCCAAACTGGAGAACGGCCAAAGTGTCCTGCACCAGGGATTAGTTCTGTGACTGCTCTGTGATCTCACGTTGAGAAGAGGAACCCAGCCCAACACCGAGGCTGCTGCTCGCAGGATGCCCCTTCAGAAATGTGGACACGTGCATCCCAGACAAAGAGCTCGCAACAACGCCTGTGCGTAACGAGGCTGCTGGCTGATTGCTAACTCTTTGAAACGAGCTGTCTCAGTGTGCAGGTTGTCGCTATGTTTGAGATATTCCCTGCAAACATCTAAACACCCTTCCTTTCTCTCCTCTGCCAGTTGGAAGGCTCCACCAGACCTTGTGTCTGACTTTGCATTGCTCCCGTGTCACTCTGCGGGGTCTTTCCAGCCTCCCCAGGCCTGGCAGATGTTTGGGATGGAGAACTAAACCAAAGCGGTGTCTCTGGTGGGGTGAAACGTGAAGAGCGACTCAACGTCCTCGCTTGGGGTTTCTCACCTTACTGTGTGCGTAGACCACGGAGCCCAGCAGCTTCCAGGTGCCGCCCCGCCGGTCCATGCGGATCATGCGCAGGATCTGCAGGAACCTCAGACTCCTGAGCGCAGAGGTGGCAAAGACGTTCCCTTGGGAGCCTGCCGCCAGCACGGCGATGGAAGCGATCAGCACCATGATGTCTGCGTGAACAGAGGGCACGGAAAGCTGAAGCAATGCTGCTGACCCACTGACAAAAGGGACGGCAGCCCTACCGCCACCGGCAGCGGAATGCCGTGCGGGAAATCTCGCATCGGTTGTATCATGTGCTGGAATGACACAGCATAAATCTTAACCTGGGTGAAAGGAGCTACTACATCCTCTCCACATCCATCCTTCCCACAGAAAATGCATCAAATACTGCAAAGCCTGAATTCGGATAGGATTCAGTGTTAACACTGATAAACCGGATTAAATCCCAGCAAAATGCCCTTTTTTTAATCAGCCCTGTTACACAGTGCTGTCCAGAGGTGTGAATTTCCCCCATCTAAATTGGGAGTGAAAATCTAGAGGTCCACCACAGCAATCCTCCAGTCCTCATGGACAAAGAAAGGCCAAGATAAAAAAAAAAAAGCCTTGCTCTATATATCACAAATTCAAGGATGCTGAAAACCTCCCTCATCCCTGGTTTCCTATGTAAATTTTATAGGACTGCTTTTCTGTGGAATAAGCCAAAATCCTGCCCATGACCACTGCCAGCTCCCGGACATTGAAGCAGGCTCCACAGCGATGGCACGGCCTCTCTGCCCACTCCTTACCCCGGTAAAAATAACTGCTCTGCACAGATGGCCCCTTTCGCGAGGGAAGCGCCGAGTGCTTCACAAACAAGAATTAATTAAGCCTCACAACTCCCTTGTGAGGCAGCTCATCAGGACCAGGGAAGGCAAAGCGAGACACGGAGAGCTGCAATGACTTGTGAGCGAGTCGGTGGCAAGGTTGGACACAGGATCGCAGGATCCCAGCTCCTCCACTCAGCTCCTCCCAGCTAAACCCACTTTTCATAGAATCCCAGAATGGTTTGGGTTGGAAAGGACCTTAAAGCCCACCCAGTGCCACCCCCTGCCATGGGCAGGGACACCTCCCACCAGCCCAGGTTGCCCAAAGCCTCATCCAGCCTGGCCTTGAACCCCTCCAGGGATGGGGCATCCACAGCTTCTCTGGGCACCCTGGGCCACTGCCTCACCCCCCACACAGGAAAACATTTCTTCCCAATATCTCATCTCCATCTCCCCTCTTTCAGCTTAAAACCATTCCCCCTCATCCTATCTCTATACTTTTGGTTCAGGAAATCCCATGCAGAGCAGCAGGTCTTACCGATGACGCAGAAAGGCTTGCGGGCAAATTTTAACCGTCCCCTCCAGCCCCGGTACCGGCAGCAGCAGCCGGCCGCCCAGATCCTCACAAAGTATTCGACCCCGAACACCACGATGGTGACGATTTCCTGCGAGGGAGACAACGCCGGGAGTCGAGAAGGAAGCACGATGGAGAGCACGCTCCAGAATCAAATCCAAAGCCTTAACCTAAGCTCCCCACACCTCGGAAAATAGATCACAGAGCTGTCTGCACCACCAGGACCGCTAAACGGAGAGCCCAGGCTGGAAAGCTTGCCAGATCATTGCTGGTGTGTCTTCCCTCACCCTCCCCTGGGGTGGCAAGATGCACTGCACATCGTAGCCTGCGAACTAGAGTTTTACATCTTCTCACTCTGTGTTTGTGTCCCCAGCAGAGGACCGATGAGCGCCTGCTTATCGCCCACTGTTAGTCTCCAGGACTTGACCAGGATAATGCCGAGCAGCTCAGGGAAGACTAGAGATGGGAATCACTGGGTACTCCATCCTAGGGCTCTTCACAGGGGATTTGAGTTTTTTCCCTGGAAAACTGGACTGGTTGTCTCTGTGTGCCGGGCTATTGGTGCAAGGGAGGTGCAGATCCTCCATCCCTTGATGCCAAGTGATGCTGTGCATCGCCGCGCTTCCCATCACCACCCAAACACCCTGCACACGCTCCCTTCCCTCTCATCTTTTCACTAGGGGCTTTCTCATGCATCAAACCTGATGAAGCCCTAATTAAGTCTGTAGCGCTTTTTGATGTCAGTGTAGGGCAGGGACTGGGGAAGACGAAGAAAAAGCAAAAGAGATGTGTGAATCCAGCAGCCCCACAATGTGGCGGTGTGTGCAGGATCTCTGCCGGCTCTGGATCAGCAGGAGCCAGGTTGTCAGTGCGAGGGATGCCGGGCTATTTAAGGAACAAAACTCTGCAGCTTGATGTGGGATCAAATAGTTGCAGGGATGTTATAGCGTGGGAGAGGAGACAACTACCCAGGCTGCTCCCTACGCAGTGCATCCGCAGCGCTAAACCCTGGGAGTTGCGGGACATCAGACTGCTTTTCCGTTGGGCTCAGTCTTGCTACTCTATTTTGCAATTGGAGATAAATGCAGAAAAAATAAAAAGTCTGGGAAGAAGGTTTTAAAATGATCCTTAAAGATAGTGTTCAGATTATTCTTGATACTAATTTCTCCTTTATGCTTTCCCTGTTTGTTACCTGCAGGTCCCAGTGGTCTCCTTCTCACAAGGGACAGTTTAAACTCTCGCCCCAGTTAAACACCCCCAGCCTCAGGGTTTGGTGGGGTTTTGATTTTGTTTTAATGCCTCACTGATGGTTTCATTTGCACCCCACTTACCAGGATGTAAAGGGCCCCTTCTGAGCTGTTCTGGTACTCATCAATGGTCGAAAAGACAGACAGCACCAGGCAGGAGAAAACTAGTAGAAAACTATATAACAGAAAAATAAAAAATAAAAGAGAGAGAGAGGGAATGTCAGTCTTCAGAGCAGGAATTTTTCACATTTGCTCAAACTATCCAGAGAGCAATCTCTGACATATTTACTGTGCTGCTGCTGTAACACTCTGTAAAAAAAGTAAATTCCCCAATTTTACTAACTGAAGGGTTATGCATGGAAGGACCCACTGGACTGTTCCCAGTTTGGCCAGTGCCAATCCAGTTCCTCTCCCAGCAGCTCTGATAACCCCTGACATTATTTCCCAGAGGAACCATTAGCTCTTACTGCAACATGTTTCCAACAAGCATACAAACAAGCAGGGAAATGCTCATTAATTAATGTGATAACAGGTGACTGGGCTGGCTAACGAGCAGGAGGGCTGCTGAACACAAACCCAGAGAAAATCCCACCGATGCTCTGCTGCTGTAATTTCATCCACAAAAGCTTACACAGGAGTGGGACTGCGTTTCCCATCCTTGCCAGGGTAGGACACTTTGGGTGGATTTAATGATTTTTTTTTTTTTTTGACAGGTACTTCAGATTAACTCCTTACTGCCTGGAAAGGCTGGCAACTTCCCAGGTTTGTTGTAGGATCCCTAGGAGGTGGATGCTCTTCTGTGGCCAGACACAGGATACAGCAGGGATTTGATCCAGCCTAAGGGATGGGACTTGGGGGCTGTTAGTCCTCTGTCCCAACCCCAAAAGGAGCCCCATCCTGCTGGAGCTTGGGGGACCCAGCTTTGATATCGGCTTGCTCAGCCTCTTATTTGCCACAGAAATTATAGGGGATTCTCAAAACCCCCTTACAGCATGCGTCCAAGTCTCATTGACATCTCCTTCTATGGATTGTCCCAAAAGCAGCCTCAGAAGTGCCACACCACCCCATCATTCACAGGCTGTCCCCATCAAAACTGCCCACTCTGCTTTTTGTGAATGCTAGCTGCAGTAATGCGCATCAAGAGGCAGAAAATGAATGAGCTCGACTCTCTTCTGACACTCAACACCCCAGCCCACAGCTACAGCAGTGTCCTGGCACCTGCTCAGGGATGGACAAGGTTTCCATCAGCTCGTGATGCCCGCTGCTCGCTCAAACAAAGGGAAGGAAATTAATTTACTAAAGATCGATTTACTGATACAATAAAGTAGGCCAGCACAAGGAGAAACTAAAAGCTGCATTCTTTAAAAGCATTAAATAATTCATCTGTCTGGCTTTGTCTCGCATTCCTACAACCTGCAGATTGAATATTTATAAGGCACGGTTCAGCTGGTGGGGGCTGTTCCTTTTCCGTGCGTAAAGAAAAGGAGTTTCACACCATCTGGGTCGCGCTTGTGGCTTTGCAATGACCATTAATGTCACGGCACCAAGTGAAAACAGAGGATTTGCAGTATTTATTCGAACCACAGGCTGAAACGTCCCTGGCTGCTGGAGGTAAGGGACCTCCAGAGCCATCTCAGCGAAGGCTGAGCTCCGTCAGCAATAAGATTAATTCAGCACAGATAAGGACAACTGCCTGAATTCTCACTGCAAATTTCATCTTCTCACACCAGGGCTGGTACCCAGAGACTTGAAACAACCTCAGGAGAGTAAAAAATATCCCTTGCAATCCCACTCATGATGTCCCTTAATGGGTCTCACTTAAAATGTGTTTTTCTCCCCAAGCTGATCTTTTAAAACCCTTCCTACAAGCAATCCTACCACAGCCTGCCCTGCAGCCAAACGGACTCCAGCCATCCTACACCCTCCAAATCCCCTGGGAGCCAGAGATGGGACCCTGGCTTTAAAGAGCTGCAACTGGGTCAGGCAGCCCCGCTCCTGCGGTGGCCCAGATTCTGCTGCAAACTTCTGTGGTAGAGTGAGAAACAAATGAATAATCAATGAAAGAAGAAAGATAAGAGGAAAACAAACAAACAACGATAATGGAGAAGGATCAGGGGGAAAAGAAAAAAAAAAAAAAGTCCTGCATTTTCTGATTAAAGAAGCAGAATGTGGGCTGTATTTCTGTGACCAAACATCACAATAAAAGGCCAAAGGAGGTGTTGAAAGCAAAGTGCCAGTATCAGTGCAGACATCCACGCGGGGTTTGCTACAGTGAGCACCTTGGACACATCCAGAATGAAGCCACAGTCAAATGACGAGCCCTGGGCAGGGACAAACACCAGGAGAAGGAAGATTTCTGTATGTTAAACCTGTCACTAGACACATACTGTTGGGGGGGGAAAAAAAAAAAAAAAAAAGGAAAAGAAATCGCTTTATCACTTTGAATCGCAGGGGTGGATTGTACAAGCAGTGGTTATGTGGGGAGAGTCGGGGCAGTGGCACATCTGGTGCTGCTTCGTCCCTTCCCCAGCACATGGCCGCTGCCTTGTCCCCAGCCTCTCCACTCCCCTCATCTCCCCAGGGCCAGCTCGGTGATGCTGTAATTTTGTCTCTGTGCTCCCCAGGGCTCTCACTGCCAGGGAGACCTGATGCAGATCATGTTTGCAGGGCCAGCGTTAATTACAGCGCTGCCGAGCATGGGAGGCAGCAGGGAGGGTGCCACTTCTTCAATGAAGCATTGGAGCTCCATGGCCAAATCCCACGTGGACCAAAAACTCCCCATCTCAGCCCTGATGGGGACGTTCAGCCCCCAGGTGCTGCCAGTGAGGGATGCAGGCACTGGCTCACCACAAGATGAGCGGCACAAGCATCCCAAAATAGCTCCACGGTGATGCATAGCTGCTCAGCTTGACCCTGTGCTCCACCAGCCTCTGGGAGGCTGTCACAGGAGACTAAGAGAAGGACACCTTTCTGCAAGGCAACCGAATTCAGGGCGTTGGGGTCTGTATGGCTCCCGGGAGGCTTTGGGGGATGTGCAGACCCCCATGGACAGGGAGGTGGAAGGGGAAAGCTCAGAGGTGTGTCCACACTGGGCACGGTGTGCATCCATCTCACGGAGGGAGGGCAGCGGGGAACCGGAAGGCTGAGTCTGTTTTAATTTCACCTAATCTACCCAGACAGTGCGGGCAAGGGCTCCAGATAATAATGGATAGCCAGGGAAAGGGAAACAGGCCAATAAATAGCATGGAGGTTGGGATGAATCTAATTTTTAAAGCTACATATCTAATCAAAGCAAATTATGTCTGCAGCCTGACTCTAGGTAATGTTAATGTGCAATGAGGATCATTAATTATGTCCCATCTAATGATTTTTACATTAAAGATGCCAATTCTGCTTAGAGCTTTGGAGAAGACAATATCCTCCTCCCCAGCAGACAGGAGCTGGGTCCTATTTTTTTTTGAGCCGGCACCAGCCTCTCCCAAACCCACCCCAGGAGCCAAAGGGTGGTTTTGGACCACTGTCTCCTCCATGGAGTGATGGCACAGACAAAGCTGGCTCCAGCCTCCTGGGACCACTGGAGAAGGACATCTCATGTCACTGCATCTTCTCACCCACCACCCATTCCTACGGGCACCCAGCACCTTCTGCTGCTCCGGGATCCCCCACGCCTGCTGCTGAGACCTTTAAGCTCAGCCAAGGCTCAGCCGTGCAAATCTGACTGCTGCTAATACTAATAAATCCAAAGTCCTCCAAAGTCTGGCTTTACATCCAAAGGTTATGATGACTTAAAACACCCATGCAAGCTTCTTATTACGATTTATAAATCCCAGCACAAAATCTGCATAGCCAGATTTCATAGCCACCGTGCTGCACGTTAGCGTTGGAAAAGAAACGACAGAACTCCCCCCTGAAAAATAAAAAATACTTAAAATGTCTGGAAACAGGAAATACTGTCTTTTTCTTTTCTTTCTTTCTTTCTCAGTAAAAGCATGTGATAAACATAAAGCTTTTCAGGTTAATCATCTAATTTGCCTTCCAAAAGTGATCTACACACCCATTTACATAAGAATTTAAAAAGACCTTTAAATTTATTCCTGAAATACTTGTATTCAAATAACATTTGCTGACATGCAAAAACATTGGGTTTCCCCTGATGGAGCACCAAAGGAATAATTATCAACTGGATTCCTGGAGGTGATGGAGATGGATACAACACAAGGAGGTGGCACAAGCCTGTAACAGCCACTGTGCTTGTACGCTTCACTGGCTTTCCCCGGAACTGGGAAAGGGAATTAATGATTTGGTTAATTAGAAAGAGCAAAGCTGGAAAGGAAGGAGTATTTTACTACAGGCACTTAAGAGCTGCACAATGGAGAACAACTTAAGACATTTCAAACACTTCAAAATTACTTTGGGGATGTAAACAAGGTGTTAATAATTGTCCTAAAATAAAACCAAAACACTTATGGGCAATCCATCCATAACCCCAGCAACCCCTCTGCTGTGGGCTCTGTAAAATGCTGGATTTCAACTAAGACTTCAGGGTAAATTAAAGGTTCACAAAAATCCAGCAATTACAATAAACCAAGGTGAAAGAAAATCCATATTGAGGAGAGGGAGATGGTCAAATGCCTTTAAACACTCAGAGCACCTCACAATCAGAACAGCTCAATTTAAATCTCCTGTGAATCAGAAGCAAAACTCTTCTAATGCCACGACTTTTCCAGGGGCAAAGACATCGTGGTATGCACCTGCCCTTAGCCAGGAGCATCCTTCATCTTTATTCATGTAAGCAATCCTGCTGCGATTTGCAACCCAGCCATTCATTTCCCAGGCTAAACACCAGCCTAAATGCCTCACTCTGCCTTTCCACATCCCTCAGTCTCAGCCAAAATCATCTCCCAAGGCGACTTCTGCCACTAGCAGAGCTGAAAATAGAAGCGGGGAGTCCTGCCTTGCGGTCCTGTGCCTTAATAAATGCTCTCCTTTCCAAAAATAGCTCCTGATGGCATCTCATTCCCCGCAGGTTTGGCCATGCCCAGCCCAGATCCTGCTCCTCGGAGGAGGCTGGAGGCTCCCTGGGCACATTATGGGCAACACGCAGGCTGGCTCCAAGGATTCTCCTGGTTTATCAACTTTTTAATAAATCTTTAGCAAAGGCATGGCTGGGATGATGTCAATAGCTCCTGTGCCTCCTCGGTGCACTGAGCCGGTGGCTGAGCAGCCCCGATGAGAAGCACCCTGTCTGTACAAAGCCATGAAGCACACCAAGGACGGTGGGGTGAGATGTGCAATGGAGCATCTCCAGAGGACCAAAGCAGCATCCCGGTGGAGGCTGTGGTGCAGACAGCAAGGCTGCATTGATCGGTGCTCCAGGAGGGGGACAATAACACAGGGAATTCATCAGGGCACAGAGAAACAGATCCTATAGACCCCAAATCACGCTATAGCAGTAGCACTGGGATGGGAAGGAAAATGAGAGTTACTTTCCTGATCAGCCCTATTGCATCGTCACCACCTGCAACCCCCAGGATGCATCCCCCCCACCTTTGTGTGCATATGCAGCAAACCTGCTCTGCTTGCTGCATGACAGCAACGTGGCAAAAACAGGAGATGGTTTTCCAGCAGATTGGGTTGTCTGGGGTCTTCCCCAGACCCGGGGCTGGGAGCAGGAGGGCTGCTGGCCGAGCACCCTGCCTCTGAGCTTCGGCTCCCCTGCAGCTCCTGGAACACACCGGCACATTGACATCCCAGAGAGGTACAGGGGGATGAGACTTCCTTCGCATCGGGTTTTTGGGGAAGGCTGGTTTCTGCTTTATGGGCAGATAAGGAGCATCCATCACAGCAAACTAAGGGAAAAGGAAGAAGTGGCCGAAGCTTTACTGCACAGGCACAAGTCAAACCTTCTCTTCCTCTGCCTTCCCTCTATTTAAGCAGCATATTTCTGAGACAGAAAAAGGGCAGGATATGGGTTCACAGATATTTTTTGCTTCAACATCCACTATTTTTGAAATCAGTTCCCACCCCAAGAGCTCCTCCAGCCTTTCCTTCTTGCTTATAATAGACCCAGGGACCAGAAATGGGATCACCTGCCCCAAGTGCTCAGAGCCAGAGCCCTGACCTGAACCACAAACTGCAGGAATTTGAGCAGAAATGAGTTGTGCATGATGTACCTTGTCATTACTCCAGCAAAGGATTGTGTATCTCCACGCTTAACACGCAAGACTGAGCTTAAGAGCTTTTCTGGATTGAAGCCTCAAAGAACAAAAGCTGTCGGGAAACAATGGGGAATGGAGACCAAGATCTGAACAGCTACAGCGAAAAAAAGGGGTTAAATTTAAGGAATCAGCTGTCTGCCTTACAGCCTGGCTCTAACCATTTAACATACTCAAGGCAACTCAGAGTAAAAGCCTTATTAATAAACATCACCGCAAAGTTCTAGCTCCAACGCTCCTCTTTGTCCTCCTCCAACATGAATCACCGGGAAAGGCTCCTCTGCGGATTCTCCTCGCCCTGCGCACGCAGCCTCGGAGGAGCCAGATGTCTGGAGGAAAACCCGAAGGATTAATCGCGCCGTGCACCTGCCAGCAGAGACCGTCCCTGCTGCGATTCCCACTGCCCGGCTGAGGTTGAGCTTTTCAAAATTTGGTGGGGAGAAATATATTCCTGCAGCTGCAGGAACAGTTCACAGGAGAGAATCCTAAAGACCACGGTGCAATTACACTGTGCTGGGAGGTAAATTAAGAGCATGAAATATCAGACATTTAAGTAATTCCGAAAATGTCTGCGCAGGCATTTACTCAGAGCACGGTCATCGATGTTAATGCGAGGGAAAGTTGCTGTCTCATGCAATACCCGGATTATTCCGATTGAAATCTGAGCGCTGCCTCTGTTTCATCCCACAGGGTATTCCCCAAAAGAGCCTCTGCTTCCTCCCTACCTCTGAGAAATCATTCTTCGCGAGTGCAGGAATACCAGCCCTCCTCATCCACCCTTTATCTGTATATGAAGATCAAGTTATTTCTGTTTCTTAAGGGCAATTCCCTGCTTTTCTGCAACACTTAAAAAAAAAAAAAAGAAATAAATTTAAGCAGCCAAAGGCTATGGTGCATGGTTGAAGCACACAGGAATAAAAAATTCTCTCGCTGAGGTCAAACTCCTTTGAACTGACCTGGAGAAGTCACTTGACCTGACTTAACTGAGCTCTAAAACTGGGTTAAAAGCAAGATGTCTCTGTCAAATGTAATGCTGCATCTCATCTAAACATTCCTCAAGGGAACGGGATATACGAAAATAGGCTCTGGTCTAATTGCAGATAGGAAGATTGTCTCAGAATGTGCAGGGCTGGTTCCCGCTGCAGACAGGAATAGTAGCTGCTGTTTCAAAGGTCTGTCCCAGAATCAGCGATTCAGCTGGAGCCCAAGGTTTCCTGCCCGCAAAGGACAAGCTTTGTCTCTGAGCTCCTTCAGCTTTGCTTCCCCGTCTCTGCCTTTGCACTAGTTCTACAGCACCGAGAATTACAGCACCTCCAGAAGAGCATCCTCGCCAGGAGCATCCTGAGGCTGAGCAGCTCCCAGCAACCGCACAAACCATCTCAGACCCAGGGCAGGCAACTAAATGGCTCAAAATCCTTCTGCTGACTTTAAAAATCTCACTTTCCCCAAGCCTCAGCCCATGGTTTATGCTTCTGTAAAGGCAAGACCCCAGAGCTGCGCTCTCAGGCTCCCTCCCAGCCAAGAGCAAAGGATGGGTAAGATTTTGGGTCCACCCCCGCATTTGTGCCTCAATATAGACAAGAATGTGGCTTCTTGGAGCCAGCGGGTAATGGATAACACCGAACATAAAACACAAGTATTACCAAAGCACTGTGAATTTCATTTGCTCATCAGTTTATTTAATTGAGTCTCAAGGAAAAAAAAAAAAAAGAAGTATTTGCAAACTGCCTGGATAATATGTCTTAGAGCTGGTAATTTCACCATCTGTTTAATTTTACTTCTCTTGTCCCAGCCCGTGACTAGGAAGAGCTCAGAGCCAAGCAGCAGGAAGGCTGGTTTGCAGCCTTTTCATTTTAATCCCCAGAAGATGACAACCTCCAAGCTGGGTAAAAAATTATACCCAGAGGAATAACAGGAGTGCTACAACCAGCAGGACCCTGTGATGCCCAAGAGACACCCGAGTTTAGCATGCAGGAAAATGCAGGAACAACAAGAAATTAAAAAAAAAAAAACACCAATGGCCAGTTTCAGAGCTCTGCATCCCTTCCCCACATCGGTAGGACAGCGTGCTCCTCCACAGCCAAGGTGGCAGAATACGGCCCTTCTGCTTTCCATGTCGGGGAGGTTGCTCCTGTTGGGATGGGCAGGTTTCTGCTGGGAACAGTGCCCTGGCCACACAGACAGGCAGGTCCGGAGGAGCTGCTCAGGGTGAAGGGATGCAAAACAAACCCACACCTCCAGAGAGATCCAGCTTAAAAAGGCAGTGCCCTTTAGCCCTGAAAAATTGCTGAAACAGCCAGTTATGCTGCAGGGAGAGCAGAGAATCACAACAGCTGCCAGTCAAGCGCCATTTAACTTCGCCACTAAAATAACTATTTCAGGTCTTCTGAGAGCTGCAACTCTTCAAAGTCCTCTTCCATCACTTTCTCCTCTCCAGCAGCAAAGCTTCCCTGAGCTGCAGCCAGGTTTGCCACCACCATGCCACTCCCCAGGAGAGATGGAGGGATGCCACCACCCATGTCGGTGTCTCATGGCAGAGAACCGGCAGCTCGTGACACCAGCCTGGAGGGGAGCAGACAGCCCCAGCTGCACGTCTGCCAGGGTGCAACCTCTCCTTGCACCAGATAAATTAATCCCCAGCGCCAACAGATGATTAATCACTTCTATTATCTCTCGCTTCTCTGGCATAACCCACAAGCAGGTGGCCAGGTGCAGATGGGGGAGTCCTGGGGGGAGCAGGGGGCAGCCCCCCATCATCACCAGCCCTTCGCAGGGGGAGAGGCTGCCTGGAGGACAGAACACCCCAGAGAGGGGAAAGCCATGGTCCTGCCAGAAGAAATAAAGGCAGCCTCGTTTACAAGAGAGCCTCCTTTATAAAGCTTTTCAGGCTGGGCAGCTTTGGGGGGCTTGCTGCAGCCCTGGCCAAGGGGGGAGAGCCGTGCTGGGGCATACCAGGGCTCTCTGGCTCACCTGGAGACCTGCAAAGAAGGAGGCACTGATCTATCCACAGGTCCCAAAACCCCCCCAGCAGTGGAGGAGGGGAGGAATGGTGGCATCCCCCCAGTCCCTGCAGTGCAGCCATTCCCATTTAATCACATTTTAATCTCATTTAAGGCCACCAGACCAGATGGTTCCCAAGCCCTGAGCCTGGCCCTCGCTGCTGGAAATGGGCTGGACATGGGCAGCCCTGGACCCAGCACTGCTCAGCTGCATGAACCTCTCCAGATGTTTTTTCTGCCTGGTTCCTAAGGCCATGAAGCTCATGCGATCGCCCCACCTGCCTGCCTTGCTGTCCCCAGCTAATTTTTAGACTCGTTGGCCAATTTGCATCACATCTGCCCCGCGATGGGCAGCAATGAGGAGAGCACCCTGGGTTTGTCCTCGGAGGAGGCTGCCGGGCAAGCTTGGGGGGCCAGCACATGCCAATCAGCCTGAGAGCCACCAGCTCATCGAAACCAGCTCCCCCAGTTCCCCTGCTCAGCAAATGACAGGTTTGTTCCCTCTCCTTATTTCCCTGCACCAGTAAACACAACAATAAATAGCAAGCTGCAGGAGGCAGCTGATGGTGTGGTGAAAGGTGGAAAACATCTAAAAATGATTTAGAGCAGGGAGGAGAAGAGGAAGAGAGGGCTGTGGATTATATTCTCCGAGGAGGAGGAGGAGCTGCTCGGCTGCACAAAGGCAGCAGAGGCAGGGAAGGTTTTCCTGCCCACCCTGCAGCTCCTTGCTCTGGGTGATGCTCAGGTCCCCTGTGCTGGTCCCTCTTCGCAAATGTCCCTGGACCAGCCCTGAGATGGGACCCCACCAGCTCCAGCCCCAGGACGGGCTGGGAGGGAGGCCAGCGCTGCAGGGGCTGGAGCCAGGGTGTTTTAAAGCTCCCAAGTAACAAGGACGCAGGGCACAGACACATTAAAGCTGCAGAGAGATTATCTAGCTGCCATTTCAACACGCCGGTAAATCAAAGTCGATGGAAGCCATATGCTCTGCTGGGAAGCATCCATCTCGTTTCCAGGGAAACATCTTTCCCTTTTTAAATGGCAGGCAAAGGCTTGCAAAAACCTGCTTTTAACCCCCTTTTCTCAGGCATGCTCCATGTCCCCCCGCAGCTCCCCGAGCCGATGGCATTGTGCCGTACCACTGCCTGGGAGAGCTGTCCCAGCTTAACTTGGGAGCAGGAGGTGGGGATGATGTCTGTCCCAGCAGGTCCGAGGAAATCAGACCCAGGCTAACAGCTCTGTGACCCTGCTTTCAATTTCCAGCTCGCTCTCAAGCCATTTTCCATGGTTTATTCCCTGGGAACAAAACAGAATTCACCTGCCTGGGTCACATCGAGCAGCTCTGCTCAGCGACACTGCGGGGGCACAGCACAGACGGTGCCTGGCCAGGCACCAACACGGGGCAAAACGCTTCCAGAGCAAGAGAAGAACCAACAGCAGGACACAGCCCGGGTTATGGGTGCTCAGATCCAGCCTCTTGCAAAGCAGAAGGTACCACCCGACTGTTTTACAAGCAGAGAGGAAAAATCTGACCTTGGAAATTACAGCAATCCGCAGCCAGGGCTTCGGGATCTCAGAACTAAGGATAAAGCCAGCACTGAGCTCAGCTCCTGGCTGGAGGCTGGAGCTGGCCCCAGGTCTCCCTCCCAGCACCTGCACCTTCTTGTTGCTCCCTCTAAGCCAAACGCACGGTCATTGCTCTGGAACACAGCCGGGGGGGTCTGTGGGGGTCTCTGCCAGCTGAGAGAGAAGGTGATGGGGGCACAGGAAGGGGCACCTCCAGAGCACAATCTGTCATCCAGCTTCTCATGATTTTTTTTTTTTGCCTTTTCTTAACTTCTCCTTTATTGTAAATCCCAGCAGCAGCTGAAGCCAATGGTTAAAGTATGTAAATGGAGTATTTTCGATTCTGATAAGTAGCTGTGCTCTAACAACCTTTATAATGGAGACCAGAGACAATATTTAATAATTCAAAGCCTAGGATGGCCTGACGGGACAAGGATACATGCTGAAGTCTCCTTGTCTGTATGGGAAATGGTTATTACTGCTGGAGGAAGGGGAGGCTAGGGTCACAGTGCAGGGAGCAGGGATGCTGGACTATGCCGCAGGCATCCCGTGTCACTGAATCCCTCCATCCTCAGCTCCCAAGCTGGAAAACAGGGGTCAGGTTCCCCCCCAGCACACAGGGGCACAGCTGAGGTTAAGCTCATGCATAGCTCAAGACATGCCCATGGCCCTCAGCAACCAATAAATCCTTCTAGAGCAGAATAAAGCCTGGCACAGAACCAGCACAAAGCACACCAGGAACCACAGCTCGCATGGACCAGAGCCAAGAGCAGCATCTTAAACGACAGCAAAGCCACCCAGGAGCAACGTCCTCCAGCACATGACACCAGGGCATGCCCAGCACCGCAGCCAAGGTGTTAGTCCTGCCCTATGTGACATTTCAAGGCACCTGCTACAGCCCTAAATCCCTTTCCCAGCCACTAGCTTGGCTCCTCATGCAGGTGGCAGCAGCCGGCACGGAGCCCAGGAGCAGACGCCGCAGCAGGACGGCTCCATCAGGGCATCCTGCCCCTGCCAGCGCGGGGAAGGAGTCACCTTCACTCGGTGGCATCGGAACAAGATCTCTCCAGCAACCCGTCAGCCGGCTCCGAGGTGTGCTCAGGCTGTCTGGGAATTATGTCACCAAGCAGCGTAAAATATCAAATGGCCCTTTTATGATCCTGCGTGCTCCTTCCTACCTCCTTCTTGGCTCAGAGCCTCGTGAGCGGTCTGTGCTGTGTGTTGGGGACACCGACAGTGATCAAATGCAATGGATGGATAACAGCCACGTAGTATTTTGAGTTACAGCATCATCAGCCTGCTGCTAAACCAAAAGCAGGAGCAGCTCTCCGTCCTGGTTGTGTAACCCAGCCTCGCAGGATGCTCCCCATAATTACAGGGCCTTTCTCTGCAGTCCCGTGGGGGCCGTATGCTGATTCACAAAAGGATGCTCAGAGTCTAACTTCCTTTCTAACACATTTTTTTCAGTCTTCCCTAGAAACAGCAGAGAGCAAGAGGAAGCAGGAGAGAGGGGAAAAAAAAATAAAAAGGTTTAATTAATCTTCATTTAATTTCTGCTATGCTTTTAGCAAATAAAAAATAAATAAGCTGCCCCATCAGGTCTGTGCTACCTCCCTGGCTGCTCTACCAGCCCCTGTGTTTCCAACACGGGGGTGCACATCCCACCAGCCCACTGCAGCCGGCAGGGAATGAATGCCATCGCAGGGCTGGGCTTGGCTCCGGCCACTCTTCCCAACTCCCATCCCACAGGGATGTGGCTGCAGGGGAGATGGGTCTACCAGCCACAGATGGGGGCTGGCAATCCATTAGCTTAATTAATTTCTCTGGGGTTTTTATAGCCATGTGCTCCCATGTGGAGAAGGGCCAAAAGAGGACAGGTAGGACTGGGACTGGCTTTGGGGGTTCAGCCCGTTCTCTGGGGGGAGCTGGGGCTTGGGCAGGTGCTCTACACCAGGCACACACCCATGGCAGGCTTATTTGCTCTGCAGAGTGTTTGCGGTGTCAGAAACGGCCAATTTGATGGAGGTGCTCCCAGGTGCCCAAGTTCTCACATATGGATGGGTTGAGCCCAGGCAACGTTGAGCCCTGTCTGCCAGCAGGTCTCCCAGTTTGGCTATTCCAAAGCACAGGGTGGAGACCCGAGGCTGGGCTATGTCTCACCTATTTGTTAATGTCTACATCCCCATCTCCTGGTAGAAATCGTGGGACAGAGACCGCTTTAGAGTGCCATTCACTTGCCTTCTTCAGGCACTTTCACGACCTTTCCATATAGTCACAACCATCACCCACTTCCAGCTCAGACCTACATTGCATTATTTATCCCAGGCTCAGATGTGAGCTTTACTGATTCACAGACTAAGCCTCAGCAGCTCACTCTGTGCCATTTAGCACGACTCGAGATGCTCCCACCACCCACAAACACACATCGGGGGGAGCACAGGGCCTGGAGGGGCCGCTCAGAGAAGGCTTCAAATTAAATCTGATTTCTGCTGCAGAAAAGAAAAACATCAGCAGCAACAAAAGGTCAATGCAGAAATTTTTCCAACCCTCATTAGCTGGTATGGTAAGAGAGAAGCTGCTAAATAAGAACAGCATTGAAAACATCTAGATGTTAAAGGGAAAAACATGGAAAAGAAAAAAAAAATCAGCGCAAAATTCGATGACTGCATGTCATGCCTGACAAATTGCAGAAAAAGCTCAGGAAATTCTTTTCCTCTAGGTCTTTGTCCTTCCTTATAGGAATAGCCATATCTAAGAAAAAGACAACCACAGCAATGTGCATCCAGTAGCCACAAGGACCAAACCACGAGCTCACATTAACAAAGTTTCTTTATTGCTGATACGGATTAAACGCATCAGTCCCCCAGGCTATGGAGACAGAGCCCTCATGAAGTGCCAGCAATTTAGTTCAAGACATAATGACATGAGGACTTGTCCCTCTGGCTCCGGGTGATGCTTAATTGAGTGTGAAGTCAGCTTTTGGAGGAACATTGCCATTAGCACACTGGCTTCTTTGCAGCTCCCTGGAGAGCTCCTACGTGAGGGGCTCCCCTTGCACCCTCAAACTCATTCACAGCAAGGCAGCTTTCTGCGAGGCCACCAAGCATGGGATGTGGCTGAAAAGAGCCATCCCAAGAGAAATGACACAGTGAAGTTCCTCCAAACCTGGCAACATCTCAGAGGAGCTCGTCTGCATTTGCCCATGGCACCTCCAGTCCCTGCTCTAATACCAATAGAGAATTGCAGCCTCTGGGAAATCTCATCTCTCCTAAATAACAAAAATCCCGCTGACTGAAAACCCAACACCATCAACAAATCAACCTCAGGGGAGAAAAGGAGGTACAAATCATGCTTCCCCCTTGGCCACGAGCCACTGTAGAGCAAAAACATGGACGTGCAGCAGACTGCGTCCCTCCGAGCTGTCCTAGCAGCTAGGAACCCCCAAGATGGACAAATGTCCCATGCAAACTCCTACCCATGCTCCAAACAGCCATGCTCCTTCTGCCAGGAGAGATGGGATCAGCAGCACAGAGCTTCCAAACGATGGAGCCAGTTTGAAGGTTGGTTTTGCTGCTCATTCAAGCCCAGAGTCTTTATATAGAGTCAGGGCAGGATGCAAAAGCGGAAGAGAGACACCCACTCCCAGGGAGTGCAACACACACACTGAAATAAATAGCTCCCTGCCTAAGGAGATGACTCAGGAATCTCACTAGTCCTTAAAGCACAAATCGCTGCTAACAAACCCCAGGAAACTTGGAGGAAGGTCCAGCAAGAGGTTAACTGGACAAGACATGGGATTTCCAGTCTTGCCAGGCACAGAGGAAGAGGAAGGATGAATAACCACATTGTTAAACCAAAGTCCAACATCGAACCAACAGCCACACCAGCCTGAGCCCTTTGTGCAGTCTACCTGCCCCAAGAGCAATGACTAGTCCTTATCACTGGGGAGAGGTGGTGTTTTTTTTTTTCACTGCCCCTCCTGGAAGCATTCAGGCTTAACCACCACATGGCTTGAAGTGGCAAGAGGTAACATGGTCTCACTCCCTGTCTGCCCAGCTATAATAGAGATATTTCTATTTAACACCTTTGCTCTCCTCTTCAGTGAAGGATGGAGTGCTCTTACATCCCTTATTACTTGTCAGACCGTGTAACGAACCTCCAAGCAAGCATAAACTCAATTAATGGCCACTTCGAGACTCCGAGTTGTGCGAAAGCCCATAAACATGCAGGAAAAAAAGTCTCCCAGTGCTGTCATTTCACTGCCCCATGTAACACTCGAACAGTGAGAAAGGCAATAAGCCCAATTCACAGCCCTCTCCACGCTGCATTTGTAATGAACAGCGAGATGGCAGCAACCTGCCCCAGTATGGGTGAGCCACGTCCCAGGGAAGATGCGCCTTCATCCTCCCAGCCCAAATTAACTCTGCTGAGATCCTCAGACTACGGGATTTCCCACCAAGATCGGCTGGCTCATGTCTCTTCCAGTCTGCCCTAGCCAAAACCAACCCCACTTTCTTTCACAAACCCAAGGAACACAAAGAGAAACCAACCCATCAATTCAAAAGCAAATAAGAAGCTGGGTGAATACTGTTAAAAAGAAAAGCTGAGCAAAGATAACATTTATCAGCAATCCCCTGAGAACTACTTTATGCCTTTCATCCGTCTTGTCTGTTCAATACAATAACTCCTTACAGGAGGGACTGGCTCTTTTTGGCTTGATATACAGAACAGAAGCTTGTAGACTTCTATTTCCATTAGGGGTGCTTGCATGCTGCTGTAATATCAAGAGTATTGTTTTCCCCTTGGTATTAATTTTAATTATTATTTGACTGAAGTTTTTTTTCTTTTTCCTTTGCACCACATATTAGTTTTCCCCACCACATCAAACCAAAGTTGCAACAAACACGCAGCAGGTACCCAGACACAAGCGACTGCATTCACACAAGAGACAGAGAAGAGGTGGACGTGAGTCACCTTTGAGTCAGGATTTCTGCTTTTTTTTTCCTGGGCACCATAATAACTTTACAGAGAGTGACAGCAGATCTGTGGACCCCGCATTAGGATCTCCTGTCCTGCTGCACCCATCCATCGCAGTGTGCGACAGCAGCTCAGCTATCGTCCCAGCCAGATTTTGACACTGTCACCTCCCCAGGCTGGCAGAGCTCTGAACAAGAAAACAGGACCTCAGGCAGATCAAGGTTTGTTTACAGATGAGGCATTTGTGAATCCCTGGGAAAGACCCTCCAGAAGGCAAAAATCTCTGCCTCTTTCAATCATGACCCAAAGAGCCCAAGTGCCAGCTGCGATGGACCGTTGGGATTCTCAGATGGAGAACAGTCGGTTCCTAACCCAAGCAGGGGCAACCATTCCCCTGGACCCCACCTGTCCTCTTGGTTCTTTGCCCTGTCCCACCCTCCTGGGGGATGCATTAGTAAAGGAAGATCTCTGAATGAAGACTGACCTCTGGACAGTCCTCTCTGAGAACCTCCAC
Organism: Pterocles gutturalis; assembly: GCF_000699245.1. NCBI lineage: Eukaryota > Metazoa > Chordata > Aves > Pterocliformes > Pteroclidae > Pterocles > Pterocles gutturalis. The sequence goes on along the minus strand of NW_010127870.1, from coordinate 6,710 downwards.
AGAACTGTAGCTGTTTAGGAACTATAATCAGTATTAATAAGGCTTGATTACCTTCTGATTTCCCCTGGGTCTTGGGTTGCAGGTCTGCAAGAGTTGATCAGGGTTTCCTATAAAGATTCCTTTCTCAAAATCACTTCTCAAACATGACTGAGTAAATGTGGATCTCAAATCCTGGTCATCCTCTTTCCATGTAGATCAGCCCCATTGCTCACTTTGACCTGACCTGGCAGGATGTCTGCAGTGTAGGTCTGGTTCTGAACATCCCAGTGCCTACAGGCTGGGGCAGGAGGTGGGAGATGCCCCAACTGACTCCAGTTCTCAGTTTGAAATTGCACCAGGCTCTGTCTTATAGAATCCCAGACTGGTTTGGGTTAGAAGGGACCTTAAAGCCCACCCAGTGCCACCCCCTGCCATGGGCAGGGACACCTCCCACCAGCCCAGGTTGCCCAAAGCCTCATCCAGCCTGGCCTTGAACCCCTCCAGGGATGGGGCATCCACAGCTTCTCTGGGCACCCTGGGGCACTGCCTCACCCCCCGCACAGGGAAACATTGCTTCCTGAAGAAATCTTTCTCTCCTCATTGTCTGGACTCATCCCACCCAGCTTTCACCTAAGGTACGCCAGGGAACTTGGGCTCCCTCTGTCATCAACAGAAACGAGCATCTCCAGGGGCAGACCTGCCTGCCTACACCTGCACTGGGGCTCCGATGGGATTTCTGTGAGCAGCCCAGCAGGTATCTGAGCATCAAACTCAAGCTGAAAGCCCACTCCATCTGCAATGTCTGGACATTGCACATCCCTAAACAAACCAAGTGACTGCTTGGTCCCAGGGCTTGCACAGGCAGGGCTGCTGCTGCGCCCAGCAGTGACCCTGACGTGGCTTTAGATCACCTCCCTGCAGCACAAAGAGAGAGAGGCGAGAAGATCTTGCAGGTCTTCTGCTCCCTATGCTTTGGAAAAGGCTGCCCTTTGACACCCAATCCACTCAAAAAAAAGTCACCAGATGGATGCTAAACTACACCAAAGCTTTGCACACATCTAAAAAGAATGTTAAGAGGCTGGAGGGATAGCAAAGACAGCTCAGATCTGGAGGAATGCTCCAGCTTCCCTTGTTTATTGGCGGTTCGACAGTCAAGAAGCCCCAAGGCTGTAATAGAGCCACTCTCACCATCCCAGCCAGTGACTTCTGTGAGATACTGCCCATCAAACACCCCTGGGTGTAATTAACTCAGTGTTTCAGAAGAAATGCACGTGACCCCCCCAGACACCTTCACTGAAGGGTCAGAGGGTGCTGCATTCGCAGTTTACCCAGGAGGAGGCCAGGAGAGCCGTGGGGTGTTCTGATCACGGAGCTGATCAAGTATCACACAACTTGTGCTTACTGGAGAAAAATGACATTTTTCTTCTAATCCAGTGTCCTTCTGGACTATTCAGCTTTGCCATCACGTGCTTACCAGTCAAACCACCTCGACATCGCTCCCATCTAAACACATTCATGAAGCTCAGCATAGACCACCGTGATAAACTGGTTTTGAAATGTGGTTCCTTGTTGACCAGCAAGGGCTAGAAGTCATTGCATTATTCTGCAGCAACGTGTATCTCGGTGTTGGAGCCCTCCTCTCTTTGATGCATTGGGAACTGGGGACATTGCACACCAACAGGGACAGGCTCCTGTTTGCCTAAGCAGCATGCCCTCGGCAGAGTCTA
>NW_010127870.1:0-4973 GCF_000699245.1 Pterocles gutturalis | reverse complement strand
AGGACCCGCTCTCCTTCTTCCCCAGCTCTCCTGCCTCTACTCTGCAGGAGATTACACAGCAGAAAGAGGGACTGGCACATCTCCTGGGCACCACAATTTAAAGAGGAATCTGTCCCTCAAGAACTAAGAAACCGGCTAAGCATTTGGGCTACCTTAAGAGGGATTATGCAGGGCTAAGTGTTTGCTGCTTAAATCCCAGCAGGCAAATACCAAACTTAGGTGGTTTTTATCCTGGGAAACCCCACTGATGCCTGACAGGGAAACCCTCTGCCCTGCTCCCCCAAACAACCCACAGTGTCTCACCCTGCTAATGTCCCCTCCCTCTGCTGCAATGGAAAAAAAAAAAATCAAGAAATGTGATTTTTGATAACTGCAACACCCATCTTCCCTTTAGTACAGGATTTGGGGCTTGCTTTTGGGGTTATTGGCTCTTACAAGAAATTGAGCCATAGCAAGACTTGGCTGAGGTGTGTTGCAGCACAAAAGGAGGTCACCCAGAGGATCGGCTTGTTTTTCATTTCCTTAATGTCAGTAAGGGGTGAATGTGACGCCTGGAACGTGACACAAAGCAACTGAAATCAGGTTGCTCCCACCAAGCTCTGACTAAGCAGCTGGAGAGGAGCTCGGGTGGCATCACACCAGGGAGGTCCCCGTGGTCCCCAGGGCCAACACAACCGCAGGCATCACCACCAGCCAGAGGTCAAGCCCAGCTCCATTAAACTCAACATTTATGGGAGATCTCTGCTGGGCTCTTCACCCCACATCCTCCCTAGGACATGGGGAGAACCCAGGAGCTCCCTGTATGGCACTGGAGGATGGGATGAGTTTGGTGGCATCGCACCTGCCAGCAATATCCCCAACAGTGGGTGGGGGCTTGCCATGAACAACCATGTCCTTGGTGCTTGGGGATGGATAAATGAGACTGCCAGGTTAAATTTACCCCTGATTAGCAAATACTATAAAACAAGTATAAAAAACGCGAGTAGAAAACAAAACCCAAGAGCTGCCCAAAAAGCCAACCCAGGCAGCAGAAAAACGGGCTGGGGGTTCCCAGAGTCCTTCAATCTGATGCAAAAAATTGTCTGGGAACGGATCTATATTAAATAACCATGTTTTTTGTCAGTCTCTGAGGAGTGGAAGGAGTCACAAAAGAGGCCAGCTCTGCACTGAGAAACCCTGGACCTTCAGGGAAACAATCACATCAACCTTCCATCCCTCCACCGCGCCAGGATGCGGGCAGTGCACAGAGGAGATGTTCTGGAGAGGGAGGTGGCTTCTGGCTGGGTTAAAAGGGAAGAACAAAAGGGATGGGGATGGCACAAGGAAATTTTAATAGAATTAGGCAGGGAGGAAATGTTCTTCCTTATTATAATTTAAGTCCGTGCACTTGCTCAATTAACTGAATGTATGGTGCATGGTATGCGGATAAAAAATGCACCCAAACTATTTTTAAATGCAGTTAAAAAGACGCATTAAGGTTGTAAATTAAAAAGTAAGGAATGCAAGAATTATGTTGTCCCTGGGCACACAGCTTTAAAAATCTCTGAATACAGGCTGGTTTCTTGCTACTGCTCCAAATCCAGTCCCTCCTACCCCCTTCAGCTCAGGGGCTAAACAGAAGCAGCTCAGAGGATCTGCAAACGTGTCCCCAGATGCATGGGGTGATGGGGGTGCCCAGTGCAAGTACCTTGCTTAGACCAGCACAGAACACAGCCATCCTTCCAAAAATAAGAGGGCAGGTAGGGAAGAGAAAGAAAAAAAAAATCACATTTGGGTATTGCAGCCCTTCAACCTCAGCACCACTGAGCACAGGACAGGTTACATTTACCAAGGTAAAAGGGGCTAGAAAAAAAATTAATTATTGAAAGAAATAAAATAGAAGAACTTTGGAAGCAAAATGCCTCCCTGTGCAGAGAACTACCTTGAGATCTAAGTGTTGCTGCATGCCTCAAAAAGCCTGGCTTGCTATTTAGACACAGCTCAACTTTTCAAGTTTCAGCTCAACCTTGAACAGAATGAGGCCACGTGCTGCACTGCTGAGGCAAAAAAAAAAAAAAAAGGGGGGGGGTGGTGGTAGGGAATAGAAAAGAAGGATGCTGGGAGAAATGCTAGGAGAAGATGAGAGCTAGGAGAGGCTCAGACCTCCAGGAGCCAGAGCCCACCTCCAGCCATGCTCAAAAATGGGATCCGGAGGCTCAGCTGCCCATGGGGCTGTGCAAAATATCTGTGATATATAATCTGTATATACACAGCTACCATGGGCAGGTCACCCAGCTGCGTCAGTGTAGGAAGAGTTATGAAGTATAAAAATGAACTGCAACACAGAAATATCAGAGAGTGCTTTTGCTCACAGAGGTAACAGCGCTTTTACAGGGGCAACATCCGAGAGGAGACCATGGTAAGGGGTTTGGGGCTGGGAGTTGCTCTGAATTTCCCTGGCTTCTTATGCATGAAATGGTGCAAAGGGGATGATGACAGGAAAAAGAGGTGGGGAAAAGTCAGATGGATTGGATCTAGGATGCAGCACTGGAAATAAATGCCACTTGCATGGGTTTCAAGGCAATCGCCCGGCGCAACACCAGCCTGGGAGACAGCCCTCTGCAGATTGGCATCTGTCAGAGGTACTCACGCAGAGGCACCTCTCGTATTTATTAGAACATGTCCATATAGTTTGTGTCTTGGCATTGGGGTGCAGGGAGGCTGCCTGAGCACCTCCACACCTGGAAATGCGGTGGGGTCTATAAGCATCCCTACAAGCTAAAAAAAACAACCTTATGGGGTCACAAACTCATTCACACCGGAAATAGTTCATAAGCCTTCATGCAAGGAAGTTGCGTAGCAGGAGCAGACAAATTGGGGTGCTGGCAGATGGGGTTGGGGTGGGGGGGCTGAGCAGCACACAGCAGGATGGGGCTCCCCCATCCACAGCCTTCTTCAGGGTTCCCACTGCTGCAGTATAAAGGCTCAAGGCTTGGGCACAAAATGGGGTTTTGGGGAGAAGACAGTGTGACCCCAATAGTGCAGGTAGGGCACTGCACAGGACATCAGGGATGGCTCCAGCTCTCCCGTACAAACTTTATGACCTTGAGCCAGTCTCTTCATTCTCCCATACCTTTGAATAAGCAGCCGCTAAGCTTTTTATCTGTCCTGTCTGGATTCCAGACTTCTGGGTACAGAAGCCCAGGAAACCCCCTCCCTGCCCCATCCAAACACAGATCTGGCACAGGCTGTGCCAGGCTCACCCGCGCAGCAAGAGGCAACGACTGGTGCATGGGCTTATCCCAGTGACTTTGATGTTTACCATATCCTTTAGCACTTTCAATAATACATTAGCAAACTGCCAAGCCTAAACCTATCTCATACGCATAGTTCAGAAGACTGGAGTCCATATAACTTCCTGGTACACTGTAAAAAATTAATTATATCACTGATGCTCCACAGACATTGGTGCAATTACCACCTCAGCCCTGAACCCAGCCTCCATTTCCTGACGGGTGCATGGGTGGGGGTCAGAGGATGGTTTTGCAGCGGTTACGTCTCCTGCTCCTCAGGCATCCTTCCCAAGGTGATCCGGGGAGGCTGCCCAGCTCCCGGCACACCCCAGACCAGCAGTTTCTAATGGGAGGGCACAGCTCCACATGGTGTCAGGGCAGGTACAAGGGGAGTCACTAGCCCAGGAGAAATGCAGCTGCTTGGACCAGGGACACCAAAGCACACCCCAGCCTGACACCGGGAACAGGGAGCTCATGGGAAAGTGAACCCTGGCAGGAGGCAAGTTTGGGGTGCTCCTGCCCCATGAGAGTCACTGGCTGCCCAAGCAAATGCCACCCACCGCAGAGAGCCAACGGGTCAGGAGTTAAGACAGAACAACTGAAGAAGCCAAAGATGCTCATAAAGCCCTCACAGCCAGGTCTGCCCTTGCCGCTTGCCATTCAGCTTTCAGCCCCTTCCACCTCTGTCATTGTCACCCCAATGTCCCCAAGCTGGGGTGTCACCTGTATTTAATAGCACGCAGGTCATGCTGCACACAACATCCCCCCATCCTCAGAGCACACACAGGCAAGTACCCAGCTCACAACATGAACGCTCAACCCCTCCACAAAATTGTGGAGGATTGTGCGACACAAGCCACCTACAACTCCAGAGGATGGCCTTGAGCACGGAGGATGCTCAGGAGTCCCAGCAGCAGACTCCGCACTCCTCACTGTAGTTGCAACTGAGCTCCACAGATGCTCCCTCTTCTCCTCTCCCATTTCCCTGGGGCGATGAGCCCCCCATAAGGACCCCAACACACTGCAGTGCACGGCAAAGCTCCCCGCTTCCACCGACTGTCCAACTGGACCCACCAACACCTCCCTGGAAGGTGTCAAGGTACAAAATGGCTGAGGACCAGAAAGCACATCCCAACACCTTATTGAGAATGGCGTAACAGCAAAAGGATGGGGAAAAAACGCACAAAAGGCCCAAAAAAATCCTCTTGCCAGGGCTGTTAGAGGCCCTAGCCATGATGAAAAACATGTAAACAAAAAACACCCATCGGCACCAAGGGAACGAACACCCCAGGCTGAGCCCAGGCCTGCAGAAGAGCCTGGTGGGACTGTGGAAAGTCCCAGGGGGAAGGGAGTTGCAGTAGCACAGCAATTTATCTTGACCCTCCCCTTTGCCATCCTCTGAACGAGGGGAAGTCAGTCTCTGCTCCCTCTGCAGCAATGCCTCCAGATCTGGGCACCCTTCTGCCAAACAGCGGGGCAGATTTGGCCATTCCTGGCTAAAAAAAACCCAGGGTGGCAGAGGGGAGATGTGCACCCTGGGACTGGTCCTTTGTTTACCGCTCCATGGCTGTGCAGTCTGCAAGCCCCAGACACTGATTAGCATTTCTTTCTAGACACATCTCCAATTCAGCCTCTTCCCACGGGAGGGGACAAGAAATACCCCCAGAACCCAGCACAGACCCACAAAACCAACCCCCAGCC